>NW_026262486.1:40762-65164 GCF_009764475.1 Pristis pectinata
AGCTTTGAGCGGGATTGACTTCATCCAACGAGGAGGATGAGCAGAGGCTCCAGAGATGAGGGATGGGAAGGTCAGGACAGATCCGTCCAGAACAGAGCAGGCTAAGGGCGTTCGATAGGATGAGGGGTTTGGTAATTGGTAAATTGGTTTATTATTGTCACATGTACCGAGGTCCAGTGAAAAACTTGTCTTGCAAACTGTTCCTGCAGATCATTTTGTTACACAGTGCACTGAGGTAGTACAGGGTAAAACAATACAGAATGCAGAGAGAGTGCAGTGCAGGCAGACAATAAGGTGCAAAGTCTTAACCAGGTAGATTGTGAGGTCAAGAGTCCATCTTACCACACTCGGGGACCGTTCAATAGTCTTATAACAGCAGGGTAGAAGCTGTCCTTGAGCCTGGTGGGACGAGCTTTCAGGCTTCTGTATCTTCTGCCCGATGGGAGGGGGGAGAAGAGAGAATATCCGGGGTGGGTGGGGTCTTTGATTATGCTGGTTGCTTTACTGAGGCAGTGGGAAGTGTAGACCCATGGAGGGGAGGCTGGTGTCCGTGATGCGCTGGGCTGTGTCCACAACTCTCTGCAGTTTCTTGCGGTCCCGGGTGGAGCAGTTGCCGTCCCGAGCCGGGATACATCTGGGTAGGATGGTTTCTGAGGGGCATCTGTAAACATTGGTGAGGGTCAACGGGGACATGCCACATTTCTTTCACCTCGAGGAAGTCGAGGCGCTGGTGAGCTTTCTTGTCCGTGGACTGTCCCCAATGGTGGGAGGGGCATGGAGCAGGGAGATGGGTCAGGGAGAACCGGAGGAAGGAATCCGTGAACCTGGGACACACTTCCCGGTAGGGCTGTGGATGGGGATCGGGAGACACAGGGAGGTGGGGCAGAGGGGATAGGAGAGATGGGCCAAGTGGACTCCCCCCCGTGGGGCTGGGGACTTTGGGGGAGGGCAGACGGTTTGTTCGGAGGGAAGAGGCAGTGATGGAACCAGTGGATGGTCTCCCCCAGGCGGAGCGAGCTCAGCGCCCCACGGATCCTCTTCGCAGGAGGCATGGCCGGAATCTTCAACTGGGTCGTGGCCATTCCTGCTGACGTACTGAAGTCCCGCTTCCAGACAGGTCAGTGTGTGTGTGTGTGTGTGTGTGAGAGAGACCCGTCCCCCATTGAGGGTCAGTGTGTGTGTGTGGGACCCGTCCCCCAGTGAGGGTCAGTGTGTGTGTGAGAGAGACCCGTCCCCCATTGAGGGTCGGTGTGTGTGAGAGAGACCCGTCCCCCATTGAGGGTCAGTGTGTGTGTGGGACCCATCCCCCGGTGAGGGTCAGTGTGTGTGTGTGTGTGGGACCCGTCCCCCGGTGAGGGTCAGTGTGTGTGTGGGACCCGTCCCCCAGTGAGGGTCAGTGTGTATGTGGGACCCGTCCCCCAGTGAGGGTCAGTGTGTGTGTGGGACCCGTCCCCCAGTGAGGGTCAGTGTGTGTGGGGCCCGTCCCCCAGTGACCGATCGATGAACATTTGTCAAAGACCGCTCTGTACAACTGCCATTGCTGACCTGTACAACCCTTCACCACAGCCCCCGATGGAAAATATCCCAATGGATTCCAAGATGTTCTGCGTGAACTAATTCGGGAGGAAGGGGTGGGCTCCCTGTACAAGGGATTCAGCGCAGTGATGTTACGAGCATTCCCAGCGAACGCGGTGAGTGTCCTGGTGAGCCTGGGGTGGGTGGGGGATTGTTGCCATGAAGGGGAAGGAGTGGTCTGCAGTTCCAGTCCACCTCTCTGCCTGACATCATGTCTTGCTCCCCTCTCTCCACCAACACCAATCTGACCAATTTAATCAGCTCACTGCATCAGTCTACAGTGTCTATTCATCAGCTCACAGCATCAAACAGTCGAGAGTCTAATTGAACCAGTGTACTAGTTGCCAAAGGTTCCCACCCAGTGTACAAAGGGACACAGAGGGACCATTGGGTTGGGGAGGGACGGGACGGAGCTGTGGGCCACAGGTCCTCGGCCTCAGGTGTCTGACCTCAGCCTCCTCAATCCGCAGGCGTGTTTCCTGGGTTACGAGCTGACCATGCGGTTCCTGGACTGGTGGGGCGCAAGAGCGTGAGCACGGGACTCTCCCACTCCACCCCCGATGTTCTGAGGCTCAGCGGAGGGAAGAGTGGCTCCAGGACTGTCTGAGTAGCAGCGTAGGTTTAACCTCGGATACAGCGTGGGCAGTTCTGTCCAGACGGAAGGATCTCGTAGTCCACGGAAGGGTGCTCCCTCCTCACCACCCCTCCCACAACGTGACACTCCCTCCGCATTGCCCCTCCTGTGGCGCGCCGCTCCCTCCTCACCACTCCTCCCATGGCGTGGAGCTCCCTCACTGACCCTCCCACAGTGCGACACTCCCTCCGCATTGCCCCTCCTGTGGCGCGCTGCTCCCT
This sequence comes from Pristis pectinata, assembly GCF_009764475.1. Lineage (NCBI taxonomy): Eukaryota > Metazoa > Chordata > Chondrichthyes > Rhinopristiformes > Pristidae > Pristis > Pristis pectinata. Next base: position 43,193 of record NW_026262486.1, read on the forward strand.
CCTCACCACTCCTCCCATGGCGTGGAGCTCCCTCACTGATCCTCCCACAGTGCGACACTCCCTCCGCATTGCCCCTCCTGTGGCGCGCCGCTCCCTCACCACTCCTCCCATGGCGTGGAGCTCCCTCACTGACCCTCCCACAGTGCGACACTCCCTCCGCATTGCCCCTCCTGTGGTGCGCCACTCCCTCCTCACCACTCCTCCCATGGCGTGGAGCTCCCTCACTGACCCTCCCACAGTGCGACACTCCCTCCGCATTGCCCCTCCTGTGGTGTGCTGCTCCCTCCTCACCGCCCCTCCCACAGCGCAGCGCTCCCTCCTCACCGCCCCTCCCACAGTAAGTCATGTGTGGGCAGGATTGTGGGGCTCGAGCCTGCGTAGAGGGGTGTGACCCTGTGTCCAGGGCGAGAGGTGTGGACTGACCCCTCACTGGTGTTGACACTGCCGATGTTGTGTGCCGGGGGGAGATGTGGAGCCCAGTGAATAAACCGTTGTTGCCTCGTGCATCCTCGAGTCATTGTGTGCCGGGGAAAGGGGCCATTGAGGGAGCTCGGAGGAGTCACACTGGCCGCCGCACTGCACCACACCACCTCATCCTGTGTTGGAACAGCACCGTGAAACTGACAGTGCAGCAAGGTAAACAACCCGCTGGTCACTCAGCCCATTGGTTCTGTCCCTCCATTCATCCCCCCCCCCCCCTCACACCCCCGTCAGCCCAAAATCTGGTGTCCCAATAGGAGCGCTTCAAGTCCTCGCCCTCCCCTTGCCCACTGGGTCTACACCAAGCCCTGGAACCTCTTCCTTCAAATCCCCAACTCTGCTCCCAATGGGTTCTCCCTAGGGCACCGGACCATCCTGGCCACACTCCCTCCCTCTTGCCCTCTGCCTCCCACCCCACCCAGAGGAAGGATGAATCAGACAGATCCTCTGCGGGGCAGGTTGGATTGGATCCACCTCGGCTGATGGGGGTGGCGGTGAGGTGTATCAGCTGCGGGGCACGTTGGATCAGATCTGCCTCGGCTGATGGGGGTGGTGGTGAGGTGTATCAGCTGTGGGGCACGTTGGATCGGATTGGGTCGGTTGCTCCTGGAATATGTGTGTCTGGTAGAATGAATTGGATTGGAATGGAATGGAGGAGATCGGATATAAGAACAGCAGGTCAGGCAGCATCTGTGGGAGGGACAGGGTTTAGTGAGATTGGATTGGGTTAGATGAATTGCATTGGGTTGGAGTGGAATTGACTGGATTCGATTGGAATGAACGAATGTTGGGTTGGGTTGGAATGGATCCAGTTGGAATGGACGGATTGATTGCGTTGGAAATGGTGGGATTGGAATGGAACACATTGGGATGGATGGATATGGTTGATAGGATTGGTTTGGATGGAAGTGGGTGGGAGGGGATTGGATGGACTGGAATACTTTGGAATGGATGGACTGATTGCATGGAGTTGGGTTGGGTTGGGTTGGGTTGGACTGGGTGGGAATGGGTTGGTTGAGGTGCTAACTCCGGTGTGGACCGCAGGGTAACCCACACCCCCCAACGACCACAGTTGGGAACGGACCCAACCTCACTGGGTGAAGCCATTCAGCGGATGTGAATGTCCCAACTCACCGCCCGTGCTCCCTGTCCACACCAGCTCCCCATCAAACAACACATTGCCCCTCAAATTCCACCGTGTCCTCGCACCCTCTCTGTCCCCACTACCCCTCTGGCCCATGAGGTGGGAGGGTCAAGGGGTTGAGGGCCAGTGGCAACAGAATCTGGTTCCAGGCTCCAGGCCCTCTCAATGATAATCTCTGGGATCTGCTGTTAGATGCACAGACCCCTCCCCTCTCCACCCCCAAACCCCCTCCCTTCCCCCTGCCCAGCACCCCTCCCTCCCTCTCACCCCCCCAACACCCTTTCTCTCCCCTCGAGCTGAGCTTCCTCGACCCCCGAGCTAGTTTGAGGGTCCACCAACTGACCCTGGTGGGTGGGAGGGGTTCTCTCCCCTCCCGCAGTGCTCAGAGCCATTCTTTCCAGGTGTACACGGAGAGCCCTTTTATTTTCAACAGATGTTCCACAGATGAGGGATTTATCTTCGTTACTGCCTCAGGTTTCCCCGTGCATGTGTGTGTACATAATGGGAATAAAGGCCACACTCGAACTGTGGCCAGGAAGCAGGTGGACCCCTGGCAGTGGGAGATGGGGAGCTGAGAGACCCCCCACCCCGGTGTGTGGAGGAGGGCAGCTTGGTTCCAAACATGGACCTGGCCTCTTGGTACGCTCCCCGCAGGCATGCCACACAGAGGGGATGGGACGTCTTCCAAAGAAGGAGAGCTACACCATGTCCCTGGGGGAGGGGCGAGGACGGACAACAGGCCCTCCCCATGGAGGAGGAACACGGACCCACTGTCATCAGTCAATGAATCGCACTTTATTTCACAACAGCAACCCCTGTAGTCAGATGCGAGGGGAGGGAAGGTGTTCACTCCCTCCTCCCTCAGGCATGGAGGGAGGTGAAGCACCCACTCCCTCCTCCCTCAGACGCAGGGGAAGGGAAGGCACACACTCCCTCGGACGTAGGGGAGGGAAGGCACCCACTCCCTCCTCCCCCCTCCCTGGGCCAGTCAGAATAGGGAGGGCGAGAGCTCCCTGCTGTCGAACGCCTCCAGGTTGAGGTCATTGACCATCAGCTCCTCCTCCACCGTCTCCAGAGCCCAGTGGTGATCCACAACCTCCAGGGCTTCCCACTCCGCCTGAGGGTGGCAAAGGTGGGGGCGTCAGTCCGTGAACGGCAGCCCCCTCCCCGTTACCAAGTGCGCCCCCACCCTGGCCACCTCCCCGTCACCGAGCGCCCCCCCACCCTGGCCTACTGCCCGTCACGGAGCATGCCCCCCACCCCCATTCTGGCCCACTGTCCGTCACTGAGCGTGACCCCCCCCCCCACCCCAGCCCACTGCCCATCACCGAGCACCCCCCACCCCAGACCCTCCCCATTACCGAGTGCCCCTCCCCCCCCACCCTGGACCCTCCCCATCACCAAGTGCCCCCATCCCACACCCTCACTCTGGCCCACTGCCCGTCACCAAGTGCGTCCCCCACCCCAGCCCACTCCCTGTCACCGAGTGCGTCCCCCACCCTGGACCCTTACTCCAGGGGTCCAGTGCACCTGCCGAGGGGGCTCCAGGGACTCTGGGATATATCTGGGGCGGGGGGGGGGGGGGGGGGGGGCGGCAACAGCTGGGAATGGAGCCGGGTGGGGGGAAGGGGGGGGGAGGGTAGAGGCTAGAGGGGGTCACGGACACAGGGAGAGGTCGGAGGGGGTGTCACGGATGTGGGGAGGGGAGCAGGATCAGGGGGTCACGGACCCGGGGAGGGGCTGGAGGGTGTCACAGCAATGTGGGCAGGGACCCTGGGTGGGGAGGTGGGACTGGGGGCTGTGCCGGTGCAGAGGGAGGGGAACAAGCTGGGTTGGGTCGGGTCCCGTCCGGATGTGGGGCAGGCTCCTGGCAGTGGAGGAGTGGGGCGGGGGGGCTGGTGGTGCAAAAGAGATCCCCGCTGCGGTGGGTGGAGGGCTGGCTGGCCAGGTGTCCCAACAACAGGAAGGGTTGATGGTCAGGGAATGGGAGGGGGACAAGGGGCACCACCAATATCCCCTCTTCTCCCTACCTCCCTCCAACCCCCACGCACCCCCCTCCCCACTGCTCCCCCCCACAACCCCTCACCTTGAAGGCCTTGTTGGTGTCAGGCGGCAGGGACATGGCAGCTCCTGTCATCTGGTCCTGCAGCACCCGGGTGTGGTCAGCAGCTGTGGGGAGAGCAGGGTGGGGGGGGGGGAGCAGAGGGGAGGAGGAGGGGAGGAGGGGAGGAGGGGGCAGGGGGAGGAGGAGGAAGAGAGGTGTTACAGAGCCGTGCCCCACTGTGTGCTGGGGATCAGTGCCCGTCTGGGACGGAGGGACCTCACTCACCGTGCTCCTGGCCCAGGATCAGGGAGTACATGCTCCGCAGCCCAAATACGTTCAGGAAGTACCAGGAGGCTGAGCTCACCCTGCGGGAGAGAGGGAGAGAGGGAGGGAGGGAGGGGGAGAGGGGGAGAGGGGGAGGGGGGGAGGGGGGGAGGGGGGGGGAGGAGGGGGGGAGGGGGGGGGAGGGGGGGGGAGGGGGGGGGGGAGGGGGAGGGGGAGGGGGAGAGGTCAGTTCTACACCGCTGGGGCCAGGCATGTGGCTTCCTCTTCCCCTCCCCTCGCAGCCCTCCCTCTCCCAGCCCTCCCTCTCCCCTGCTGCCCCTCCCCCGGGCTCCCTCCTCACCCCCCCCCCCCTCGCGATGCTCCCTCCCCCCCGCCGCCCCTCCCACTGTGCTCCCTCCTGCTGCATGCCCTCCCCCGCAATGCTCCCTCCCCCCCCCCCCCCCCCCCCCGCTGCCCCTCCCTGAAGCGTTAGGTCTCCGATCCCTGGGCCTGGGGACCCAGGAATGAGGAGTAGGGACCCCCCTGGGGTGGGGTCAGGCTGGTTCCAGAGCCCAGGCTGCTGATCCCGATGGAATGCTAGGCCGGTGCCCGAGGGGCAGAGCGGCCTCCTCTCCCACACGGTGCGGACACCGGGGACGGACTCACCAGGACGGGTCCAGCGACACCAGCTCGATGCCTCGCTGCAACATGGGCTTGAACCGCAGCGTCAGGGGGAAGGGCACCTTGGCTGCAAGACAGGACGAAGAGAGGGTGGATTCAGCTCTGCACTGGGTTGGGGGGAGGAACGAGGCGGGGGGGAGATGACTGGGGTGGGCACTGGGGGGGGGCAAGAGTGGGGGGCAGCATACAGTGGGAGGGGCAGTGACCTCTCCACGAGCTTTCACATCAGCAGCAGGAGGAGGGGTCAGTGGAGACACAGGTGGGGGCACATTCTGCTACTGGTTCCACTCCTCCCACCCGTCACCCCTCGCCCCCCCACCTGGATCCCCCCGTCAACCTTCCCCTTACCCCTTCACACTGACAACCTTTCCCGTCTGTCAGTCCAGGTGAAGGGTTCCGACCTGAAGCGTCGACCGTCCGTCTCCCCTGACCCGCCGTTCCTCTGGCAGTCTGTGTTTTCTGCATACACGCACATCCACCCACCCACGTGCAAACGACCCGAACACTGGCCCAGGAGAGCACACAACACAGAAGACATGTATGCAGACCAGCGCAGCATACACAGACAGCCACACACACACCCCGTGGAGTGCGTTACGGTGCTGGGACCTCACCGAGGACAAGGCTCACTGGAGCACCCTGTGCTATCTCCATCTCCCTTGCTGACCCCTGGCTCTGACCCTGACCCCCACCCTCTTCTGTACGGACCCTCTGCCCCAGCTCCTACCCCAGTGAGGGGGTGGTCCCGGGATCCGCTCCTCTTGCCCACACCCCCAACTCAGCTCAGCACCTTCCTCACCCCACCTCCACTGTGCAGAGGAGAGGCCCCTCCAGTCAGTCTCACTCCCAGCATACCTCCCCCTCCCACTCTCTCCCCCTCTGGAAAGTCCGCACTGAACCCACTTCCGGACAGTGAGCCCCGGATCGCGGAGACTCTGCCCTCCCCTCCCCTCCCTCCGCTGGGTAACGGCCTCCCCATTTAATTTCCCCTTCACCTGCCAAGGACCGCACCGTTGCAGCCCCAGCAGGGAGCTCTCTGTGACACAGAGACCCCCCCCACCCCACCAACTCCGCAGACAGCCCCCTCCTCACTGGTGACGAAGCCAGAGAAAGCCCAGTTGATCCAGCCTCCAATCAGAATCATCGGCAGCACGTTGGTCAGGTTCCCTTTCACCATTTCCGTCACCATGCTGGGGTCTGCGAGGACAGAGTGGGGAGATCAGTGATGGTCCCAGCCACCCAAACCCCACTACGGACCAAGCCTTGGCCCAGTACACATCACCCGGAGAGACTGTCACCGACACCGGTACTGTGCCCCGGTGTTATACAGTGACGGACCTGTCCCCACCGGTACTGTGCCCCGGTGTTATACAGTGACGGACCTGTCCCCACCGGTACTGTGCCCCGGTGTTATACAGTGACGGACCTGTCCCCACCGGTACCGTACCCTGGTGTTACACAGCAACAGACCCATCCGCACCGGTACTGTACCCCAATGTTATACAGTGACGGACCTGTCCCCACCGGTACCGTACCCTGGTGTTACACAGCAACAGACCTGTCCCCACCAGTACCGTACCCCAGTGTTATAGTGACGGACCCGTCCCCACCAGTACTGTACCCCAATGTTATACAGTGACAGACCCGTCCCCACCGGTACCGTACCCTGGTGTTACACAGCAACAGACCCATCCGCACCGGTACTGTACCCCAATGTTATACAGTGACGGACCTGTCCCCACTGGTACCGTACCCTGGTGTTACACAGCAACAGACCCGTCCCCACCGGTACCGTACCCAGGTGTTACACAGCAACAGACCCATCCGCACCGGTACTGTACCCCGGTGTTATACAGCAACAGACCTGTCCCCACCAGTACCGTACCCCGGTGTTATAGTGACGGACCCGTCCCCACCAGTACTGTACCCCAATGTTATACAGTGACAGACCTGTCCCCACCGGTACCGTACCCCGGTGTTATACAGCGACAGACCCATCCCCACTGGAACCGTACCCCCGTGTTATACAGAGACAGACCCATCCCCACCAGTACTGTACCCTGGTGTTAAACAGTGACGGACCCATCCCCACTGGTACTGTATCCCGGTGTTATACAGTGACAGACCCGTCCCCACTGGTACTGTACCCTGGTGTTAAACAGTGACAGACCCGTCCCCACCGGTACCATACCCTGGTGTTATACAGTCGCTCAGAGATCCTCACCTGTCATCGGGTTCTTCGGCACGACCTTTCTCTTTGTCTTCTTAAAAAACCCGGACTCTGCATCATTGAAGAAATGCTTCCTCATCACAAATGACTAGGGCGAGAGAGGGGCAGATAGTGGTTAAAACACAGCAAATACCTCTTCCACAACAGCCTCTGCAGTGTCAGTAACACAGGGCGCTGGGGGAGAGAGGTCACTGAGGGACGGTGTTCAGTGGGGATACAGTCAGTGACGCAGGGCGCTGGGGAAGAGGGATCACTGAGGGAGGGGGGTCACTGAGGGACGGTGTGAGGGAGGGGGATTAATGTCAGTGGGGATACAGTCTGTGACAGCGCTGGGGGAGAGGGGTCACTGTGGGATGGTGTGAGGGAGGGGGATTAAGGTCAGTGGGGATACAGTCAGTGACACAGGGCGCTGGGGGAGAGGGGTCACTGAGGGACGGTGTGAGATTAACGTCAGTGGGGATACGGTCAGTGACACAGGGCGCTGGGGAAGAGGGAGCTGGATTAACGTGGAGAATCTCACTCTTCAAACCTCCCCTCCCAGCTCCTCACCTGCCGTGGGATGTATTTCCCATGCTCTCGGAGAATCCGGCTTCGGATCAGCACCTGACTGAAATCAGGGAGGAAGGGCAATGCTCAGTTTGATCACCAAGGTCCTCTGCGTTCTCCCTGCACGTGCTGGGCACTGGATCACCTGCACTCACCCTGCTCCCTCTACCCACTGAATTGGTCTATCGTCACACAATCCATGCATACTGATTGTATGTGGTGTATGTACAGTGTTGTCCACAGTTGGCTGACATGTTGCAGGGAATACATATCTGTCAATTAACTCACATTACTGTGTGAATAGATGAATGTACATACCCACAGGATCTGACTGTCATGGGGCCCACACAATGTAAACATCAGGGCTCCAATGATTTATCTCCCCTCGCAGTGTCCATGTACCACAACTGAATGTATACGTTTGCATATAAGTAAATATTAGTGTGTACTGTAAAGGTAAATAACGATGCAAGTATTTTAGCAATGACACAGGCAGTGTGAGTGTGCAGTCACAGACCACAGCATGGATTCCTTACATTACAGGGGTCCCAGTGCATGGTGTTGTGGTGCACAGATTCCCACCGTGAGTTGGGGGGGGGGGGGGGGGGGGGGGGGGGGGAGAGCGAGAGCGAGAGAGAGACACATGTCTGGCGCAGTCCTGCAAGGCACAGTCCCAGAGGATACACAAGCCCTGTGGAGTGCCAGTGTCCAGACTCTGTGAGACAGACAGGGTGTGGGTGGGGGGATATCTGCAGGTGCTGATGTCAAGATTGGTCCATGGGGTAGGCTCACACCCAGCTGACCACACGTGGCTGGGCTGGTGTGGTCTCTGGGCTGCTCTGGGGACCGTGCGTCGGTGTGATGTCTGGGTCTCTCTCGGTGCAGGAGTACCTGTCCCTTGTGCCTGGGCTCCATTGTTGGGAACTGAGCAGTTGTGGGATGCCACACACCTCTCCCCACACCACCCCTTGTCCCAACCCCCCTCACCACAGAACATCTCCACTCCCAAATACTATCCCGCAACTGACTCCCTCACCATCACTTCCCCTCCATCACCCCTGCCGTATATTCACCCTCTCACCCCCACCTGTTCCCCTCCCCGTAACCTGTCACCCCCTCCCTGTCCCACCCACGTCACCTGTATCCCCATTACCTGTACCTTGTTACCTGCCTCCCCCACCCTACGTTACCTGTCACCCCAACATTACCTGTCCCCCACCCCAGTTACCTGCCTCCCCCATCACCTGTGTGCGGCATTACCTTTCTGCCCCCGTTACCTGTCCCCCACTATTACCTGTTCGTCCCACCTGTTACCTGTCCCCCAGTTACCTGTCCCTCCCCGATACCTGTCCCCCTCATTACCTGTCCACCCACCCCCCCAGTACCTGTCCTGTCCCCCACCCACCACTGTCTGTCCCCCAGTTCCTGTCTCTCCCCCCCCAGGTACCCTGTACCCCCCCCGGGTTACCTGTCCCCCTCCTGGTACCGTCTCCCCCCCACCCCCACCCAGTTACCTGTTACTTCCCCCTCATCCCCCCTTGGTACCCATCCCCTTCCCTGGGATAACTGTCACTGTCTCCCCCCCCCGGGTACCTATATCCCCCCTCCCCGGTACCCGTTCCCCACCTCCCCCCACCGGGTACCTGTCCCCCAGCCCCCCCCCCCCCGGTACCTGTCCCCCCCCCGGTACCTGTCCCCCAGCCCCCCCCCCCCGGTACCTGTCCCCAGCCCCCCCCCCGGTACCTGTCCCCCCCCCCCCCCCGGTACCTGTCCCCCCCCCCCCCCCCCGGTACCTGTCCCCCAGCCCCCCCCCCCCCCGGTACCTGTCCCCCAGCCCCCCCCCCCCCCCCCCCCCCGGTACCTGTCCCCCAGCCCCCCCCCCCCCCCGGTACCTGTCCCCCAGCCCCCCCCCCCGGTACCTTCCCCCAGCCCCCCCCCCGGTACCTGTCCCCCAGCCCCCCCCCCGGGTACCTGTCCCCAGCCCCCCCCCCGGGTACCTGTCCCCCAGCCCCCCCCCCGTACCTGTCCCCCCCCCCCCCCCCGGTACCTGTCCCCCAGCCCCCCCCCCCCGGTACCTGTCCCCCCCCCCCCCCCCCGGTACCTGTCCCCCAGACCCCCCCCCCCCGGTACCTGTCCCCCAGCCCCCCCCCCCCCGGTACTGTCCCCCAGCCCCCCCCCCCCCCGGTACCTGTCCCCCAGCCCCCCCCCCCCCCGGTACCTGTCCCCCAGCCCCCCCCCCCCCGGTACCTGTCCCCCAGCCCCCCCCCCCGGTACCTGTCCCCAGCCCCCCCCCCCGGTACCTGTCCCCCAGCCCCCCCCCCCCCGGTACCTGTCCCCCAGCCCCCCCCCCCCCCGGTACCTGTCCCCCAGCCCCCCCCCCCCCCCGGTACCTGTCCCCCAGCCCCCCCCCCCCCGGTACCTGTCCCCCAGGCCCCCCCCCCCCCCCCGGTACCTGTCCCCCAGCCCCCCCCCCCCCCGGTACCTGTCCCCCAGCCCCCCCCCCCCCCCGGTACCTGTCCCCAGCCCCCCCCCCCCCCCGGTACCTGTCCCCCAGCCCCCCCCCCCCCCCCCCCCCCGGTACCTGTCCCCCAGCCCCCCCCCCCCCCCCGGTACCTGTCCCCCAGCCCCCCCCCCCCCCCCCGGTACCTGTCCCCCAGCCCCCCCCCCCCCCCCGGTACCTGTCCCTCAGCCCCCCCCCCCCGGTACCTGTCCCCCAGCTGCTGGAGCTCGGGCCTGCGCTCGGCCTGCAGCACCAGGCTCAGGTAGTGGCGGCTGACGCCCACCAGCAGGGTGATGAGGACGATGGGCAGCACCACCCACAGCCGGATGCTGGAGTCCAGCAGCAGCTCGGGCCCGGGCTCCGCCATCGGCCGCCAGAGCCGCACCAGGCCGCACAGCCTCGGCCTCGAGTACCGCCGGAAACCCGCCCGCCTGACCCCGGAAGTGAACGACTTCCCCTCGTCACCTCTTCAACCGCCCCGTTCCCCGTTGCCGCCGCCGTCGATCTTACAGCCAATCAAGAACCGTTGCCGTGCCGACACCAGCCAATCAACACACACGTCTCATCGGGCACCGCTTTTGCCTGATTAGCCAATTCGGGCCCACTTTACCTCTTGAGGCCCACCCACTTGGGCTGCCATCCAATGATTCGAAAGCTGCGCCAGTCTCCACCAATCGCTGCTGCCTTATTTGTCCATCTGCCAATCAAAATAACGGGAAGGCTTGACCTATTAACAAGTCCCTGCTCAGTGTCTCAGCGATACCCAATCACAGTTCAGAAAATGTTCCCTCCGTCCAATCAGCACCGTGGGCATGATGTGTTTAGCGAATCACAGCTGAGAATCTACATCACCCATCCAATGAACACGGAGGACGGTGTCTTCATTGACCCTGCTTGACCAATCACCACTCCGAATCTAGACCAATCGTGCATTCGCCCCTGTGCAGAGCCCGCCCCTTCGGTGATCAACAACCAACCAACGACGAGCATAACTTTTCGGCTTCCACCAATGAGGTTACGAGCGCTCCCCACGTCGTCCAATCAGCGCGCAGCCTGCCTCTGTCGCCAAGGTGCAGCGATGGCGGCGGGAGTTGGGGGGAAGGTTCTGGAATATGAGGCGTTCGTCAACGATGTTCTGAAGAGGGACCTGAAGTGAGGGGGGAGGAGGGGGGGGGAGAGGGGGGGGGAGAGGGGGGGAGGAGGGGGGAGAGGGGGGGGGAGGAGAGGGGGGAGAGGGGGGAGGAGGGAGGAGAGGGGGGAGGAGAGGGGGGAGAGGGGGGAGGAGAGGGGGGAGAGGGGGGAGGAGAGGGGGGAGAGGGGGGAGGGGAGGGGGGAGAGGGGGGAGGGGAGGGGGGAGAGGGGGGGGGAGAGGGGGGAGGGGGGAGGAGAGGGGGGAGGAGAGGGGGGGAGGGGGGGGAGAGGGGGGGGAGAGGGGGGGGGAGGGGGGGAGGAGGGGGGGGAGGGGGGGAGGAGAGGGGGGAGGGGGGAGAGGGGGGAGGGGGGGAGAGGGGGGGAGGAGAGGGGGGAGGGGGGAGAAGAGGGGGAGAGAGGGGGGGAGAAGAGGGGGAGAGAGGGGGGGGAGGGAGAGAGGGGGGGAGGGAGGGAGGGAGGGATGGAGAGGGGAGGGGGGGGAGAGGGGAGGGAGGGAGGGGGGGATGGAGAGGGGAGGGTGGGGAGAGGGAGGGAGGGATGGAGAGGGGAGGGGGGGAGAGGGAGGGGGGGAGAGGGAGGGAGGGAGGGGGGGGGAGGGGGGGGAGAGGGAGGGAGGGGGGGGGAGGGGGGGGAGAGGGAGGGAGGGATGGAGAGGGGAGGGGGGGGAGAGGGAGGGAGGGGAGGGGGGGGAGAGGGAGGGAGGGGAGGGAGGGGAGGGGGGGGGAGGGGGGAGGGGGGGGAGAGGGAGGGAGGGATGGAGAGGGGAGGGGGGGGAGGGGAGGGGGGAGGGGGGGAAGGGGAGGGGAGGGGGGGTGAGGAGGGGGAGTGAGGGGGGAGGGGGAGGGGGGAGAGGGAGGGGGGGAGGGGGGGGAGGGGAGGGGGAGTGGGGGGGGAGGGGGGGAGGGGGGAGGGGGGGGGGGGGGGGGGGAGGGGAGGGGGAGTGAGGTGGGAGGGGGGGGGAGGGGAGGGGGAGTGAGGTGGGAGGGGGGAGGGGGGGAGGGGGAGGGAGGGGGAGTGAGGGGGGGAGGGAGGGGGGAGGATGGAGGGGGGAGGGAGGGAGTGAGGGGGGGAGGGGGAGGGGAGGGGGGGAGGGGAGGGGAGGGAGGGAGGGGGGAGGGGAGGGGGAGGGGAGGGAGGGAGGGGGGAGGGGAGGGGGAGGGGAGGGAGGGGGGGAGGGGGAGGGGAGTGAGGGGAGGGGGAGGGGGAGTGAGGGGAGGGGGAGGGGAGTGAGGGGAGGGGGAGGGGGAGTGAGGGGAGGGGGAGGGGAGTGAGGGAGGGGGAGTGAGGGGGGAGGGGGGGGAGGGGGAGGGGAGGGGGAGAGGGGGGAGGGGAGGGGGAGAGGGGGGAGGGGGAGAGGGGAGGGGAGGGGAGAGGGAGGGAGAGGGGAGGGGAGAGGGAGGCAGGGGGAGGGGAGAGGGAGGGAGGGGGGGGGGGGGGAGAGGGGGGGGGGGGGGGGAGGGGGGAGGGGGGGGGAGGGGGAGGGGAGGGAGGGGGGAGAGGGGAGGGAGGGTGGGGGAGTGAGGGGAGGGGGTAGGGGGAGGAGTGAGGGGAGGGGGGGAGTGAGGGGAGGGAGGGGGAGGGGGGAGTGAGGGGAGGGAGGGGGAGGGAGGGAGTGAGGGGAGGGAGGGGGAGGGGGGAGTGAGGGGAGGGGGGGAGTGAGGGGAGGGAGGGGGAGGGGGGAGTGAGGGGAGGGAGGGGGAAGGAGGGAGGGAGGGGGAGGAGGGAGTGTGGGGAGGGAGGGGGAGGGGGGAGGGAGTGAGGGGGAGGGAGTGAGGGGAGGGAGGGAGGAGGGAGGGGAGTGGGGAGAGGGGGAGGGGGGGGAGGTGGGGTGGGAAGGGGTTGGGAGGGGGGAGAAGGGAAGGGGGAGTTGTGGGGAGAGGGGGAGGGGGGAGGTGGGGTGGGAAGGGGTTGGGAGGTGGGGAGTTGGGAGGAGGGGGTGGGGAGGTGGGAGAGGGGAGGGGGGGAGGTGGGAAGGGGGAGTGGGGAGGGGAGGGGGGAGAGTAGGATGGACGGGGGAGAGGAGGGGGGAGAGGAGAGGCGGGAGAGGAGGGGCGGGTGGAGGGGAAGGAGGAGAAGGGCAGGAGGGAGAATGGGGGAGGGAGGGGACGGGGAGGGGAGGGGGGAGTGGGCGTGGGGATGGGGGGAGGGGGCGTGGTGGGGTTGGGGGAGGAGGTGGTGTTGGGATCCTGGGAGGGGGGGAGGTGTTGGGGTCTGTGGGAAGGGAGGTGGGGTTGGGGTCTGGGGGTTGGGGGAGGTGGGGTTAGGGTTGGGGTCCTGGGAGGTGTTGTCTGTGGGGGATATATTTGGACATACAGTTGTAAAGTGACATCCCAACTGCTGAACTTGGTGCCCTGACCGATGAGGCTTCGAGTCGCACAGCACAGATACACGTCACCACGATGCCATCTCAGCACGTCCCATCTGGCTCACACCTTTCCCATCCATGGACCTGTTCAAGTGTCATTTAAATGTTGTTAACGTACCTACCTCGACCCCTGGCAGCTCATTCCACGTACGGACCACTCTGCCTGAAGAAGTTGCCCCTCGGGTCCCCTTTATATCCCCCCCACTCTCACCTTAGACCTGTGCCCTCCAGTTCTTGATTCCCCAACCCTGAGGAAAAGACTGCACATTCACCGTCTGTGCCCCTCATGATTTAATACACCTCTACATGGTCATGTCTCAGTCTCCGATGCTCCAGGGAATAAAGTCCGAGCCTGCCCTTGGACCCCAACTGGAATCCTAAATCAGGCCCTCGATTCCAGGCAATATTCTTGCAAATCATCCATGCAATCATTCCAACTTAATGACATCTACCCCGAAACAGGGTGACCAGACCTGAACACAAGACTCCAGGTGTGGCCTCACCAGCATCCTGTACAAATGCAACATAAAAAACGAAGGCAAGCGTGCCAAATGCCTTCCTCACCTGAGGGGGAGGGTGTGCGTTTGGAGGAGGAGAATTGGGGGTCCAGAGTGAGTGAGGGGTGGTTGCAGCCCCTGTTGGCAGCTTGCCCAGATTCTGGACCCAGGGTGCAGGTGTCTACCCTCTGCTCATCCTTTCAGTTCGGAGCCCTCCACAACAGCAGACTGACCAGTACCTCTGGCCCTCCACACAGCAGACTGACCGGTACCTTTGGCCTTTCCGTGACACTGGACCTTGCATGCCGTGTGAGTGGGTGCTGAATGGGGCTGGAGTGAGGTGATTGTGCTCATTGAGTATCCCCTTTCTACCCCTGCCCCCTGTGTCTCTGGCCCCCACCCTTCTCCCCGACCTCCCCCTCAGGAAAGTTTTGGAACAGCGTGATGAAGTGTATGAGCAGATTGCCCAGTACCTGCAGCTGAAGAACGTCATCGAGAGGGTGCAGGTGGGTGTTGGCGGCTGCTGGCTGGACCTGCTCACAGCAGCCTCCTCCTCACAGGTGGACACTGGGTCCTGGGTTACGGAGGGTCTCGGGGGACCTTCTCCTGGTGCCAAGGGAGCGCAGTGGGGAGGGAGGGGCGGCAGCAAGGAAGTAGCGGGAGGGGCAGCGAGGAGGGAGCGCCACATGGTGGGGGGGCGGCAGGGAGGGAGCGCTGTGTGGCGGGAGGGGTGGCGGGGAGGGAGCGCCGTGTGGCGGGAGGGGCGGCGGGGAGGGAGCACCACATGGGGGGGCGGCAGGGAGGGAGTGCCATGTGGCGGGAGGGGCGGTGGGGAGGGAGCGCCGCGTGGCGGGAGGGGCGGCGGGGAGGGAGCGCCACATGGGGGGGCGGCAGGGAGGGAGTGCCATGTGGCGGGAGGGGCGGCGGGGAGGGAGCGCCGCGTGGCGGGAGGGGCGGCGGGGAGGGAGCGCCGCGTGGCGGGAGGGGCGGCGGGGAGGGAGCGCCGCGTGGCGGGAGGGGCGGCGGGGAGGGAGCGCCACATGGGGGGGCGGCAGGGAGGGAGTGCCGCGTGGCGGGAGGGGCGGCGGGGAGGGAGCGCCGCGTGGCGGGAGGGGCGGCGGGGAGGGAGCGCCGCGTGGCGGGAGGGGCGGCGGGGAGGGAGCGCCGCGTGGCGGGAGGGGCGGCGGGGAGGGAGCGCCACATGGGGCGGCAGGGAGGGAGTGCCGCGTGGCGGGAGGGGCGGCGGGGAGGGAGCGCCGCGTGGCGGGAGGGGCGGCGGGGAGGGAGCGCCACGTGGCGGGAGGCGCAGTGAGGAGGGAGCAATGGGAGGGGCGGCGAGGAGGGAGGTCGATGTCCACTTTAATCCATGTGCTGAAGTCGCTGAGCAGGCTGTCTGGGTGTCTGTTGCTGCAGCCGGCGGGAGCTTGGCTTTCGTAGCACTGCAGCAGCACCAGTCCTTGGGATGTGACGTGGTGACACACTGGTCTCCAATTCCACTTGACAGGAGTCGGAGGAGCAGCGGCTGAAGATGGAGGTGGACCTGGGCTGTAACTTCTATGTGCAGGCGAAGGTGTGAGTAATCGGGGAGAGGCACAGACCGTGTCCCGTCTGGTTCACCCCTCACCCCTCGCGCTCACCAACCCAGAGCGGCTCCCCGTCTCCCAACACCCCATGTTCAAGTGGTCCTCAGCCCCTCCCTGTCCCCCCGCGCCCTCTCCACCTCTGTAACTCCCTCCAGCTCCTACACCCCTCCCTCTCTCTCTGACCTCCCCTCCTCCCCCAAGGCACGTGCTGTAAGTAACCCTTCCGCTGGACCCTGGAGTTTCAGTGAGGCCATCTGAGCAAACGTCTCTCCACAGGCCGGATGTGTCGAAGATCTTCCTGTTGGTGGGCTACGGATTCTACGTGGAGTTGACACTGCCTGAAGCTCTGCGCTTCATAGAAAAGAAATCCCAGCACCTCACTGAGTGAGTGTCTGTGTCCGACTGGTACCTTCCTGTGGGGAATGACCTGGGGGTGGACCGACCCGGTCTGCAGGCCTGGACACTTGCAGGGAGACTGGAACCCACGTTCTCTGACCCTGTGGTTGCAGTGCAGTGCTCCTTTTCAGCCTTTGGCCATGGTGTGCTGGGGATGGAGGGAGGGTGTGGCACTGTGGTGGATGGGTGCGGGTCAGTGGGCTGCTGTGCCAGCTCTGTGACCCCCTCCGGCCCCTACACCACTCCCCGTCTTGGCGACCCCACCAGTCCCTGTGCCCCTCCCTGTCTCCGTGACCCCCTCCCTCCCTCCCCTACACCCCTCCCCATCTCTGTAACCCCACCGGTCCCTACACCCCTCCCTGTCTCTGTGACCCCCTCCCTCCCCTACACCCCTCCCCCGTCTGTGACCCCCTTCGGCCCCCACACCCCTCCCCCGTCTCTGTGACCCCCTCTGGCCCCTACACCCCTCCCCCGTCTCTGTAACCTCACCAGTCCCAATACGCCTCCAGCTCCTTGGATGGTGAGTTGTTGGTGCTGCACCCCTTCAGTCAGGCAAAAGGGTATTCCTTCACCATCCTGACCCAGCGCTGGTGAATCAGGAGGTGATCACAGGATATGGGAGCTGTTGGAGGCCACTCAGCTCCTTGACACCTCACCGCTGTTCTCCTCCAATGCCTCAACTCCTCTCTCCATCCCCAAAACTTGATCCCAGCCTTTGATCAATGGAGAGGAGAATCCCACAGTTCCTTCCCATCTCATCCTGCGATGGTCCCACGTGCACCAGCCTGAGGAGCAGTGACCCTGTCAGTCCCTCCCAGAATCCTGTATCTCAGTGGGATCACCACCCCAATGAGTCTGGGCCAGACTCCCTCGCTCTGTCCTCACAGAACACCTCCTCGTACCTGGAATTGATCCACTGGGTCCACACCCCATCCACCCTGAGCCCAGGACACCCTCCCTTAGATACTGGGTCAAAGATGGATGTGTCTGCAACACCCCAGCAAGTACTTTTTATCTTCTCCGTCGATGTCTTTCCCTTGTGTACTTCGTGAACCAACTCGCCCAGATCCCTTGTACACCAAAGTGTACCAACACTCGTCGTCAACAGTGCAGCACAGAAACAGGCCCTTAAACTAATGATGCCTAATTACACCAATCCCTTCTGCCTGCACATGGTCCATCTCCCTCCATTTTCTGCACATCTACGTGCCTACCTGAGAGCCTTGTAAGTACTTCTATTGTATCTGCCTCCACCCCCCCACTCCTGGCAGCACATTCCAGGCACCCACCACTCTGGGCTTTAAAAAGAACAAACCTACCCTGCACATCTCCTTTGGACTTTCCCCCTTAATTGCATGCCCTCTAGTGTTAGTCACTTAGACACTGTGGAAAAAACATAAGCTCTCTATCCTACCTCATAATTTTATAAACTTGGCTCAGGTCTCCCCTCAGCTCCTGCTGCTCCAGAGAAAATGACCCAAGTTTGTCCAACCTCTCCTCATAGCTCATACCCTCTGATCCAGGCAGCATCCTGGTGAACCTCTTCTGCACCCTCTCCAAAGCCCCACATCCTTCCTGTAACGGGGCGACCAGAACTGAATGCAATACTCCAGATGTGGCTGAACCAGAGTTTTATAAAGCTGCAACATAACTCTAGAACTAAGTGCCTCAACTAATAAAGGCAAGCATGCCGTATGCCTTCTTTACCACCCTATCAACCTGTGCAGACACTTTCAGGGAGCTATGGACTTGGACCCCAAGATCCCGCTGTACATCAACACTGTTAAGGATCCTGCCATGAACTGTGTATTGTCCCTTTACGTCTGATCTTCTAAAGTGCAACACCTCACATGTGGCCGGATTAAACTCCATCTGTCATTTCTCTGCCCATTGCTGCATCCGATTTATATCCCGCTGTATCCTTTGGCAACCTCCACTATCCACAACACCACCAGTCTTTGTATTGTCTGTGAACTTACTAACCCACCCTTCTGCATTTTCATCCAAGTCATTATATTGGCGTTTTTGTGGCACAGATGTTCCCTGAAACAGGTCGGCCCTTGCCTGAACATTGTCCGCGGCTTGCTGCATCCACACATGGGCTGCTTCACTGGCTGAGGAGCTTTCAATGGAAGTGAATCTTCAGCTCACAGAGTCATACAGCACGGAAACCGGCCCTTTGGCCTGACTG
This sequence comes from Pristis pectinata, assembly GCF_009764475.1. Lineage (NCBI taxonomy): Eukaryota > Metazoa > Chordata > Chondrichthyes > Rhinopristiformes > Pristidae > Pristis > Pristis pectinata. The sequence continues at coordinate 61,266 of NW_026262486.1, forward strand.
GTCCATGCTGACCAAGATCCCATCTATGCTCGTCCCATTTACCTGTGTTTCGCCCATATCCCTCTAAACCTTTCCTATCTGTGGCCCTGTCTGATTGTCTTTCAAATGTTGTTGTACCTGCCTCAATTACTTTCTTATTCCACATTCGTACCACCCTTTCTATATAAAAAAAAAGTTGCGCCCTCAAACTCCCTTCTCACCTTAAACCTGTGCCCTCTAGCTCTTGATTCCCCAACCAGGGGAAAAAGACTGAGTGCATTCATTTATGCACCTCTATAAGTTCACCCCTCAGTCTCCTATGCTCCAGGGAATGAAGTCCGAGGCTGTCCAACCACTCCTGATAACTCAGTCCCTCAAGTCCAGGTAACATCCTCATAAATCTTCTCTGCACCCTTTCTAGCTTAATAATGTCTTTCCTACAGCAGGGCGACCAAACCTGAACAGAGGGACCTCCAGGTGTGGCCTCACCAGCGTCTTGTCCAACCACACCACGACCTCCCAACTTTTCTACTCACTGCCCTGACTGATGAAGGCCAGCGTGAACAAAAGACTTCTTCACTATCCTGTGTACCTGTGGTGCCTCTTTCAGGGAACCATGTACTTGTACTCCAAGGTCCCTCTGTTCTACAACACTCCCCAGGGCCCTGCCGTTCACTCTGAAAGTCCTACCCTGGTTTGACTTTCCACAATGCAACACCTCCCACTAATCTGCACGAAACTCCATCCGCCATTCCTCAGCCCACTTCCCCGGCTGATGCAAGGATGGTCACTGGGGAAGCAGCTGGAGATGGTTAGGCCCAGGGCACTGCCCTGAGGATCTCCTGCAGGGATGTCCTGGGGTGATCGAGCTCCGACAGCGATCCCTGGGTGCACCACCGACAAGAGGAGGTGGGAATGTCCTGGGCTCCGTGCTAAGTGGCAGGTGGGGTGGGCTCCCTGAGGAGACCGTGTTGCTGACAGGATGTTTGGCTCTTGCTTTGCAGGGTGGCGGAGAAGCTGAGCAAAGACTCGGCCAAGATTAAGGGCAACATCCGCATGGTGCTGGAGGTGAGGGGCTCATTGGGGTGGTGGGGTCGATGGGGGTGGGGGTGGGAGAGGGGCTTGTCACTGCTGGGGGCTGTGTGGAGGGAGGCACACGAGGACTGGGCGTCTGAGGGGTCCGGGGATTGAATGTGTGGGGAAGGTAGGGGGGGTCCTGGGGTTGGTATGTTTGGTTGGTGGGTGAATGGGTGTCTGAGGGTCCAGACAGTGTTTGGGTGTGTGGATGGGTGGATCAGTTTGTGGATGGGGGTCCCAGGGGTGGTGTGTTTGGTCAGTGGGTGGGGGGGTCCCAGGGGTGGTGTGTTTGGTCAGTGGGTGGGACTCGGGTCGGTCGGTGGGTGGGGGGTCCCGGGGATGGTGTGTTTGGTCAGTGGGTGGGACTCAGGTCGGTGGGTAGGGGATCCCGGGGGTGGTGTTTGGTCAGTGGGTGGTCTGGTCAGAGGGTGGGGGGTCCCAGGGGTGGTGTGTTCGGTCAGTGGGTGGGACTCGGGTCAGTGGGTGGGGGGTCCCAGGGATGGTGTGTTTGGTCAGTGGGTGGGAGGTCCCGGGGGTGGTGTTTGGTCAGTGGGTGGGACTTGGGTCGGTGGGCAGGGGGTCCCTGGGGTGGTGTGTTCGGTCAGTGGGTGGGGGGGTCCCAGGGATGGTGTGTTTGGTCAGTGGGTGGGAGGTCCCGGGGGTGGTGTTTGGTCAGTGGGTGGTCTGGTCAGAGGGTGGGGGGTCCCAGGGGTGGTGTGTTCGGTCAGTGGGTGGGGGGTCCTGGGGATGGTGTGTTTGGTCGGTGGGTGGTCTGTGGGTCCCAGGGATGGTGGGGTGGGAGATGGGAGTTGGGCTGTGCGTCGGTGGCTCCTCCCATCACTGCCCCTCCCAGGTTGTGTGACCGTGGGGGGCTGAAGCGGGGATTGTGGGTGGTTTGTTCTCCACTGACGGAGACCATCTCTCTGCCCCCACAGGCTCTGTGTGAACTCCAGGGAATCAAAGACCTGCCCCCGGAAACCGGGAGGGAAGTCTACTGATGGAATCCAGCCACAGGGAGGGAGGGGAAGGAGATCCCAGCTGGGCAAGCAGACACACATCCCAATGCCTGTACCAGGAACTCCCATGTTTTATCAGGAGGAGGGTGTGCAGGCAGACTGCTTACGTACCTGTCATCAGGACAAAGGCCTCGTATCTTCCCTTCATCTTGCGCTTGCCTTTCACTGAGATATGGACCTCAACTGAGTAAGACCTGGTGCTCACCAGGATATAGAACCAACAGGACCTCGGGACAAAAGCTCACTGTTGTTTCCTAACTTGGTGACCAACACCGCACTTAGTTTCGTGAAGGAACACTGGCGAAGGAACCTTACAATCTAACCCTTTTTCTCACTAACGCATTGCTTTTTTTTAAACCCATGCCCCAGGACTGTGTGACGGGACGGTGCAGAGGGAGCTTCACTCTGTGTCTGACCCCGGGAGTGTGTGACGGGACAGTGCAGAGAGAGCTTCACCCTGTGTCTGACCCCGGGAGTGTGTGACGGGACGGTGCGGAGGGAGCTTCACCCTGTGTCTGACCCCGGGAGTGTGTGACGGGACGGTGCGGAGGGAGCTTCACCCTGTGTCTGACCCCGGGAGTGTGTGACGGGACGGTGCGGAGGGAGCTTCACTCTGTGTCTGACCCCAGGAGTGTGTGACGGGACAGTGCAGAGGGAGCTTCACCCTGTGTCTGACCCCGGGAGTGTGTGATGGGACGGTGCGGAGGGAGCTTCACCCTGTGTCTGACCCCGGGAGTGTGTGACGGGACGGTGCGGAGGGAGCTTCACCCTGTGTTTGACCCCGGGAGTGTGTGACGGGACGGTGCAGAGAGAGCTTCACCCTGTGTCTGACCCCGGGAGTGTGTGACGGGACGGTGCGGAGGGAGCTTCACTCTGTGTCTGACCCCAGGAGTGTGTGACGGGACAGTGCAGAGGGAGCTTCACCCTGTGTCTGACCCCGGGAGTGTGTGATGGGACGGTGCGGAGGGAGCTTCACCCTGTGTCTGACCCTGGGAGTGTGTGACGGGACGGTGCGGAGGGAGCTTCACCCTGTGTTTGACCCCGGGAGTGTGTGACGGGACGGTGCGGAGGGAGCTTCACTCTGTGTCTGACCCCGGGAGTGTGTGACGGGATGGTGCGGAGGGAGCTTCACCCTGTGTCTGACCCCGGGAGTGTGTGATGGGACGGTGCGGAGGGAGCTTCACCCTGTGTCTGACCCTGGGAGTGTGTGACGGGACGGTGCGGAGGGAGCTTCACCCTGTGTCTGACCCTGGGAGTGTGTGACGGGACGGTGCGGAGGGAGCTTCACCCTGTGTTTGACCCCGGGAGTGTGTGACGGGACGGTGCGGAGGGAGCTTCACCCTGTGTTTGACCCCGGGAGTGTGTGACGGGACGGTGCAGAGGGAGCTTCACTCTGTGTCTGACCCCGGGAGTGTGTGACGGGACGGTGCGGAGGGAGCTTCACCCTGTGTCTGACCCCGGGAGTGTGTGACGGGACGGTGCAGAGGGAGCTTCACTCTGTGTCTGACCCCGGGAGTGTGTGATGGGACGGTGCAGAGGGAGCTTCACTCTGTGTCTGACCCCGGGAGTGTGTGATGGGACGGTGTAGAGGGAGCCTCACTCTGTGTCTGACCCCGGGAGTGTGCGATGGGACGGTGCAGAGGGAGCTTCACTCTGTGTCTGACCCCGGGAGTGTGTGATGGGACGGTGCAGAGGGAGCTTCACTCTGTGTCTGACCCCGGGACTGTGTGATGAGACAGTATAGAGGGAGCTTCACTCTTCATCCAATCTGCTTTTTACCCTGTGCCTGGAGATGAAATGCAAAACGGTATTTAACTTTATTTTTTG
>NW_026262487.1:0-63406 GCF_009764475.1 Pristis pectinata
CCGTCGATTATTTCAGGATGTCCTAAACATTTTGTAATTAGTTAATAATTTGTGCATGAAAGTTAATAAAAGCAGCGGTTGCAGGACAGTAAAAATAAAGAGAAAATGCTGGAAATGCCCAGCAGGTCAGACAGCATCGTGGACAGTCCCAGTTCTGATACTGGGCCTCCCTCCAATTCTCTTTCCACAGATAAAGCCTGATCTACCGAGTTTCCAGTGTTCTCTGTTTTTAATTTTATATTAAATGCATTTGTCTCTGTTACACTGCAGAGAATGTGGCAGCCAATTGTGCTTTGCAAAATCCCACTCAACAATAAGATAATGATCAAATGTGCTCAATTTAGCTGCTGAAGCTGAGTTGAGATGTATCTATGCCCTCTGATGACACAGATCTGATATTCTAGCCTGAGCCCCGGTCCAGGTTGAGGACCATTCGGTTACAGTTCTGTCGGGGCGTGGTTTGGTGCCGTTTGTTTGCTGAGCAGGAATGGCAGGAACACTGCAGCAGCTTTCCGGCAGCAAAGATTCCTGGGATAATTTATGAATGGGGTATAATCCTGGGATGGAGACTTTGGGAATATGTAACAGCCAGTGTTCGGGCTTCGGCCTGGGTCGGTGGTTCTACACTGGGACTGGATGTTTCTCCTTCCGCAATGAAGCAGAAGTCTAGGTGGTTGGACATTGGTTGTGGGGAAGTCATTGACTGCACCATACAGTGTGCGATATGGGGACGATGTGTGATGCTATCAGGGTGGGTGAGTGTCAGGTCAGACTGTGTGTCCGGCGGAGGATGTGTCCCAGGATATTAGACAGTTTGTAACGCGGGGAGGATGGACCCCGGGAATCAGGTTTAGCTGGGATTTTATGAGGTGTTGAGTGAACATTTCTGTTCTGTGCTCGGATGTTTGGGTCTGGCATTCCTTTGGAAGCTGTCAGTGCTCCTCCCTGGGAGATAATGAACTGCCATTCTATCCCTCACAGGGAGAGGCCGTGAATAAATGAGCAGTTCCGCATTGGCCACATGAGGAATGGACCTGTGGTTCAGTATTCCAACCGTGTTTGGAAACTCGCCCTCACTGTCACATGTGAGCCGGTGGAAATCAAAGAAAATGTAAAGATGCTGGAGATCTGCAATGAAAACAGAAATCGTTGAAGCTATTCTGACAAAGGGTCCAGGACCTGAGACATTTAATTTCTTCTTTTCTCCACAGCTAATCTTTACCTGCTGAGTGTTTCCAGCATTTCTAGCTTTTTGTTTATTATTGTATACACCTTGGAATGGTTTAAGTCTCCTGGGAAATGGATCTGTGCACAGGCGTTTATTTTGTTTTCATTCTTAGTACAGAAACCACAGCTTTTCCCATTAAATTATCCTGCCACCAAATTGCATATTGTTCCTGGAAATGTGCTCATTAGTTGTTGCTCACAAGGTTCACAACAATGATAAAGGCCTTACATATGAGCAGGCTTTGGTGGTTCTGGGCTCGTATTCGATGGAGTTCAGAAAGATTGGGGAAGGGATTTTCTTTGGAGAGTCTGGGATCTGAGGGCACAGGATCAGAATCAAGGAAGTTTCCTTGAAAACTGGGGAATCTCTTCAGGCAAACTGTGATTGATCTGTGGAATTTATTGTCACAGCGGGCAGTGGAGGCTGTCATTGTTGTACTTATGTCAGAGATTGATAGGTTCTTGACTGCTGAGGTGCTTAATGGTTACAAGGAGAAGGCAGGGCAATAGACTGAAACAAATCAGCCATGATTGATTGGAAGAGCAGATTCAGTGTGATGAATGGCCTAATTCTGCTCCTATGTCTTATGGTCTTATGCTGAACTTAATGATGACGCCTTCATATTCCATGTCAGTGTTGTGAGGTGAGAGAGACAATTGTATATTTGTTCACTGAGATCATTATATTTGTATTCAACATTTAAATTTCAGTGAGTTTTCTTTTTAGGAACACTGACCAGAAATGTTTTGTTCTCCTTTGTATCGCTAACCTGCTTCATTATCTGTCCTGTTAAATTTAGTCCTGCGGTGAGAGACCGATAGCAAGAAATCTCACAGCTGGAAGTTAACAGCAGTTGAAGCCTCAGGAACAGGAACAAGTGAAGCAGCCCCAGAACTGAGGGAAGTAACTGGAGGGAACCTTCTGATCCAGAGTTTCCATCAATTGGGAGAAAGCCTGGTGAGTTTCATTTACTCAGACACTGGTCCTTTGGACGTTACAGATCTGTACAAAGAAGACAGGAGATAGTTGGCATGAGACAGGATGTGCCCAGTAGTGCCTTTGGCAGACCCCGTCTCAGTCGATACAGGTGTGGTAGAAGCCCAGCTCTTTAGAATGCTCACATTTCCTCCAAAATGTTTCCTAATTTCAATGCATTGCATCTTTTGACGTAGTTCTTTGTCAGTTGTTCTGAAAATTTCTGGTGCAGTTATGTTAAGTCATAACCATCTCAAAATGCATTGAAAATTCTCCCCATTTTAAGTTGCCTCAAGTACAGTCATACTATAGTAATTGCAAAAATGGGGACTTGCCATGAAGTCCAACAATTTATCTTTGCTTCTATGGATACTGAAAGCTGGAAGTGTATGTTGTGGCAATGTTTGTCATTAACTGTGGCAGTCTGCAATATGGTCCACAGGAAGTGCTTCCTGGTGCAGTATCATGCATCCTTTCAACAAGGACCCACTGTTATGACACTGAACTGTATTTGTGTAAGCGACGGTTGGAAATAACCAGCACTTGGAAGTGGAAGCAGGCAGAGTCTGTTGGTCACTTTACTTTCCCAGGTTTCCTGTCACAGACAGGTTCTACTCTGACCTCCGACCTTGATGTTTTTGGGTTTTTCAGTGAGGGGGCGAGGGATAACTGAGGGGTAGAAGCTCTTCCTGAGGTACAAACACTGGTGTAAGTGATTCCATGTAAGCCCATCTGTGTCGAGGTGGAGAAGAAGGATCCCAGTGTGTAAATGGAGGAAGACCTGGCGACAAAACTGTGACTGGATCTGAATTGAGAACTTTTAAAAGAAGTTGGAACAATGTTAGTGGTCATCTCAAGTCAATGTTTTACTGCTCAATCATGTACGCCCAAGTTGAGGAACTATGTGCGGTAGAGCACAGGCGATGTATCGTTAATGGATCCCAGGTTAAATCGTCGGCAGGTTCAGAAACAGACTGTCTATGCACAGTCTGTCTCTGGGTATCGGACAGAATGCCATACGAAAATTATCCACAATCTCCAGTATACACTGTCCTCTGATCTACCTCTCCCCTCAGACTTCCCCTGGTTACTGGGTAGAATCCCACAGGGAGAGGGCCTACATCTGCAGTGTTGTGGGCGAAAGAGTAGCCAGTGTCCATGGCATGGCATATTATCAAGTGTATCAGTGCTGCAGGTTGTGAAACATTGAGCAAACATCGTGCTCAGTGTGGGCTGGACCAGAACGCACGGAGCTGAGCTGGGGCCAGCAATCTGTTGGCAAAATGGAGAAGAGGGTATAGGCACCCTGCACTACTCCAGAGACTAACTATACCTTATGCGGAGACCCCAGAGACAGGCAGCTGAAGAATGACTGCGGCAAAAACCTGGTCAGCTAAAATTCGTGCGAACAATTGATTAGTAGTCTAGTGTCGTGTTCTCCAAATCGGTAACATTGGTAGTATATGCAGGAGGTACTGTGTCAAAATGGCAACAATCATCATAAAACATCCGCACCATCCGGGCCATGCCATTTTCCTCACAGTTATCCTCGCTCTCTCACTTCCATTACCAGGCCGTGAGGACTGGGATCCCTCTGCCCCTCTCCCTGTGCCATGTACTCCTGGGAAGGAGCGGCCCACCTCAGTCCATCTCCCTTCTCCATGTAAGTGAGCAGCCGCCGTGTGGACTGGACGGAATTCCTATGAAGATGGTGCGGACCCTGGGCTGGGCTCAGGGTAATTTCCCCCGGGCCACGGTCCCATTCCCACAGACACTAGGGATTGAGGGGAAGCAGGAAAGGGACAGTTTTTCCCAGATGTGGAGGGCGGTCCCTGACAGTGAGGAGTGAAGGGGAAAGCGTGAAGTTCCCCGGCCCCACACTTTGAGCCCACCTCAGGGTGGGGGGTTTGGGCTCTGTGCCACTGACCAGGGACGGGACAGTCTGTGAAATCACCGGGACACCAGGGTGACCCATCAGTGGAAGGTGCTGTGGGGATCTGCAGCTCGGGGACCGAACCTTGTTCACGGCGTGTTCAGTGCAGGATGTCCCATTGGGCTCCCTCTCGGCTGTTGTCTGTCACAGCAATAATGTATTGGCGGCTGGTTAAACTGTTCAACTGTATGTGAAGTACATCAGCGGGGAACAAATCACAGAGCCACACAAGATCAGTTCACGTTCGCCCTCTGGCAAACAATGACCATTAAAGGCAGGAAATGCAGGAGCAAGTTCACAAGATCACAAGACAAGGGAGCAGAAGCAGGCCATTCGGCCCATAGAGTCTGCTCCAAGGTAAAGGGAAAAAGAAATGGGGTGGGGAAAAAAAACTATTTTAATCCCATTTTCCAGCCTTATCCCCATATCCCTTGATACCCTGACTATTTAGATATCTGTCTATCTCCTCCTTGAACACCCCCACTGATCTGGCCTCCACTGCTGTGCATGGCAAGGAGTTCCACAATTTCACCACCCTCTGGGTAAAGAAATTTCTCCTCATCTCTGTCTTGAAACTGTACCCTCTAATTCTAAGATTGTGCCCTCTGGTCCTGGACTCGCCCACCTAGGGAAACAGCCTAGCCACATCTACTCTATCCTTTCCTGTCAACATTTTAAATGTCGCTACGAGGTCCCCTCTCATCCTTCTGTACTCCAGTGAGTACAGTCCAAGAGCCGACAAACGCTCATCATACGTAAGCCCTTTCATTCCCGGAATCATTCTCGTAAATCTCCTCTGAACCCTCTCCAACGTCAGCACATCCTTCCTAAGATGTGGGGCCCAAAACTGCGCACAGTATTCCAAATGAGGCCTCACTAGTGCCCCGTCGAACCTCATCAACACTTCCTTACTTTTATACACTATACCTCTCGAGATGAATGCCAACATAGCATTCGCTTTCTTAACCACCGATCCAACCTGGCGGTTAACTTTTAAGGTATCTTGTACTAGTACCCCAAGTCCCTTTGTACTACCGAACTTTCAATCTTCTCTCCTTCTAGATAATAATCTACCCGTTTATTTCTGCTTCCAAAGTGTACAACTGCACATTTCTCAACATTGAATCTCATCTGCCATTTCCTTGCCCATTCTCCTAAACTGTCTAGGTCCCTCTGCATCCTTTCTATTTCCTCTATGCTCCCTACTCCACTTATCTTGGTGTCATCCGCAAATTTAGCCACACAACCATTTATTCCATCATCCAAATCATTGATGTACAAGGTAAAAGGAGCGGACCCAACACCGACCCCTGCGGCACACCACTAGTAACCGGTAACTACCAGAACGAGATCCTTTTATTTCCACCCTTTGCTTCCTGCCAACCAGCCAATGCTCCACCCATTCTGCTATCCTACCCATAATTCCATGGCCTCTCATCTGAGTAATCAGTCTCTTGTGAGGCACCTTATCGAAGGCCTTTTGAAAGTCTAAATACACAACGTCTACCGCCTCTCCCTTATCCACCCAACCTGTGATTTCTCCAAAAAACTCCAATAGGTTGGTCAGACAGGACCTCCCCTTCACAAAACCATGTTGACTAGGTCCAATCTTGCCTTGCGCCTCTAGGTATTCGGTAACCTCCTCCTTGAGGATAGATTCCAATAATTTACCCACCACTGACGTCAGACTAATAGGTCTGTAATTGCCTTTGTGCTGCCTCCCACCTTTCTTATACAACGGAACTACATTCGCTACCCTCCAGTCCTCCGGAACCATGCCAGAATCTATCGATTCCTGGAAAATAATCGACAATGCCTCCACTATCTCTACAGCCACCTCCTTCAGAACCCTGGGATGCACCTCATCCGGTCCTGGAGACTTATCAGTCTTAAGCCCCTTTAGTTTTCCTAGCACCTTCTCCCTATTAATCTCAACTGAACTCAGTTCCAATTCGTGAGACTTCTGACTAACGGCACATTTCTTATGTCCTCCACGGTGAAGACCGATGCAAAATATTCATTCAATTCCCTTGCCATCTCACTATCGTCCATTATAATACCTCCTGAACCGTTATCAATTGGTCCTATGTCAACCCTTTTATTCGTTATGTCTTTTAAAAAAGCTCTTAGAATCCTTCCGAATGTTGTCCGCCAGCTTCCTTACATAACTCATCTTTGCTTTCCTAATGACCTTCTTAGTTTCTCTCTGCAGATTTTTAAAAACTTTCCAATCTTCTGTTTTCCTACTAATTTTTGCTACTTTGTACGCCGCCCCTTTTGCTTTTATTTTTATCCTTCACCTTCCTCGTTATCCACATCTGTGCCTTTTTTCCATTCAAAACCTTCTTTTTTCTTGGAATATATCTGTCCTGCATTGTCCTTATTTCCTGTAGAAATTTCTTCCATTTCTCCTCCGCCGTCCCTCCAGCTAACTTACTCCTCCAATCTCCTCCTCCTCTCATACCTTTGTAATTTCCCTTATTCCACTGAAATATCGATACACCAGTTATCAGCTTCTCCTTCTCAAACTTGAAACTAAACTCAATCATATTGGGATCACTTGTTCCCAGTGGTTCCTTTACCTTTAGTTCCCTAATCACCTCGGGTTCACTACATAGCACCCAATCCAAAACAGCCGATCCCCTGGTGGGTTCCTCAATAAGTTGCTCCAGAAAAACATCCCTTAGACATTCCACAAACTCACTGAGTACTACTGCCTTGCTGGATTTCCCAGTCCACCTTCATGTTAAAATCCCCCATAATTATCTTCACATTGTCACTCTGGCACGCTTTTTCTATATAAATCTTCAACTTATGGTCCACTTCCTGACTGCTGTTAGGGGGCCTATATATGACTGCTACTATTGTCCTTTTACCCTTGCTATTTCTTAGCTCCACCCATAAGGATTCCACCTCCTCTGACCCAATGTCCTTCCTTTCTATTGATTTTATATCACTACTAACCATCATGGCCACACCTCCCCCTCTGCCTACCCGCCTATCCTTCCTATACACTGTATACCCCTTGACATTCAGTTCCCAATCACATCCATCATGAAGCCACGACTCAGTGATTGCAACGATGTCATATTTATTAACCTGTAGTTGTGCCACTAGGTCATCTACTTTATTCCTGATGCTACGTGCATTTAAATATAGTACGTTTAGACTGGTATCTGCTATTGATTTTATTGTACTTCTATTGTTCAGCAGATTATCCTGACTTTCTATCTGTCCATCCTTCTTACTATCTTCGCTACCTACTATCTTAGACATGTTCCTGTAGACCTCATCCCCTATCCTAACATTCGGTATCCTAACATCCTCATCCCCGATCCTAACATTCTGTATCCTAACAGCCTGATTTGTTGTACTTCTATTATTCAGTAAATTATCCTGACTTATCACCTGCCTGTCATTCTTGCCATCCTCAATGGATTCGTTTCCATACACTTCCTCCCTCACCTTAGCATCTTGTAACCTAGCATCCTGGTTACCATTCCCCTGCCAAATCAGTTTAAACCCTCCCCTGCAACTAAATTAAACATTCCCGCCAGGATATTGGACCCTTTGGAGTTCAAAGCAACCCATCCTTAGCAAATAGGTCTTGCCTCCCCAAAAAAGGTCCCAGGTATCCAATTATCTGAAGCCCTGCCCCTTGCACCAGTCACTCAGCCACGCATTAAACTGCCAGAGCTTTCTATTCTTCCTGTCATTGACACGTGGCATGGGTAGTAGTCCTGAGATTACTACCCTTGAGGTCCTACTTCTCAACCTTCTCCCTAATGCCTTGTATTCCTCCTTCAGGACCTCTTCTCTTTTCCTACCTACATCATTGGTACCTACATGTACCAAGACTTCCGGCTGCTCACCCTCCCCTCTCAGAATATTCTCGACACGGTCCGTGATATCCCGTACCCTGGCACCAGGGAGGCAAAACACCATCCGAGACTCACTGTCGGTATCGCAGAATCTGCTATCCGTACCCCTTACTATCGAATCCCCAATAACCACTGCATTTCGCTTCCTCTGCTGGATCACAGTACCAGACACGGTGCCAAGGTCCTGGCTGCTGAGGTCTTCCTCTATGAATTCATCCTCTCCAACCGAATCTAAAATGAGATATCGGTTTTTGAGGGGGACCGCCACTGAGGTGTTGTCTACATATTCTTTATAACTCCTGTCTATCTCCTGCTCGCTCTCCCTAACCAACCGAAGGTCATCCAGCTGCTGCTCCAGACTCTCAATCCGTTACTTGAGGAGCCGCATCTCGGTGCACTTTGCGCAGATGTAGTTATCAGGGAGTCTGGTCGTCTCCCAGGGGCCCCACATCTGACACTCCAAACACAACACTAATCCCAGATGCATACTGCTGAATATCACTGAGCTCAACAACTAAACTAAAATAATGTTACCCCCTCTCTATAATCTCGCCTCTTTCCCGCTCTCGCCGAAGCCCGTTGAGCCAAAGCCTAACCCAATCTGCTCCCTCTCACTCAGCTGCCCGCTTGGACGCTGCCCGCTGGATATGGTCGTCTGCTTTTTAAATCGCCCGCGCGCTTCCGAGTGACGTCACGCGCCTGCGCAGTCACTCGCCGCTGTCCCGAACGCTAGAAAGAGAAAAAAAACCTCGCTCGTTATTTTCCGGCACTCTCCCTCTCTCGTCGCTGGAAAGAAAACTGAAGGCGAACCTCCGACTTTTAAATCGCCCGCGGGCTTCCGAGTGACGTCACGCGCCTGCGCAGTCACTCGCCGCTGTCCCGAACGCTGGAAAGAGAAAAAAAAAACCTCGCTCGTTATTTCCCGGCACTCTCCGCTCTCTCGTCGCTGGAAAGAAAACTGAAGTTGTGGGCTCCTGCTGTTGCCATTGGCCGGGACATGAGCCCAGGAGCTAGTTTCCCGGGGGCTGCTGCAGCACCGTCCGCACCGCAAGTGTCCGCTCAGGGCAGTGGGCTCTGGGCTGATTTAGAAAAGGTCGGATGCCCCTTTTCACGCAGCACCAGGCCGGCAGTGCCCAGAGTCCGGCTCTGGGGGAAAGAAGCAGCGGCGGGAAGGAGAAGAGATGGTTTTCCATCACTGGGGAGTGGGGCAGCGTCATCACTGCCCAACTGGTGCTGGGTCCCCCTTACCTCTGACCGTCTCTCACCGGGCTTTGTTGTCGGGGAACATGGAACATAGAACAGTTCAGGGACTGCTCCTTCGGCCCACCATGTCTGTGCTGTACCATGATGCTCATCCGAACTTATCCCATCGGCCGGCGCATGGTCTACATCCCTCTATTCCTGTCTGTTCATTTGGATGGCTGAATGGTTCTGAAACTTTGTTGTCGGATCTACTTCCACCACTTCCCCCGGCAGCGCGTCCGAGGCACCGACCTCCCTTTGTGTCCAAAACCTGTCTCGCCCATCTCCTTTAAACTTCCCTGCCACGTAAACCCTTTGTCCTTTGGTATTTAAATTTTCCACACTGGGGAAGTGACTCTGACCATCTATTCTGTTCACATTTCTCATGACCGTACAGACTTATGTCACTTTCCCCTCCTCTTCTATCACTCCAGAGAAAACAACCCAAGTCTTATAAACTCTTCCTCCAGCGAACACTCTCTGATCCAGACAACATCCTGGTGAACCTCTTTTGCATCCTTTCTAAATCCTCCACATCCTTCCTGTAATGGGGCGACCAGAACTGCACACAATGCTCCAGATGTGGTCTGTCTGAAGTTTTATACAGCTTCAGCGTGACTTCCCGACATTTATACTCAACACCCGACCGATGTCAGCAAGTGTGCCGTGCGCCTCCTTCACCACCTTACCTAACTGTCTTGCCACATTCCGGTAGCTACGGACATGCACCCCAGATTTCCTCCGTACATCAATGCTCCGATGGGTCAAGCCATTTCCTATGTACTTTTCTCTTACATTGACCTTCCAAAGTTCACACCTCACACGTTTCTTACATTGACATCCCAAAGCGCACACACCTCACACTTCTCCGGGTTAAACTCGACCTGACAGCTCTCTGCCCACATTCCCAACCGGTCTATATCCTGCGGAATCCTTTGACAACGTCCTTCACTATCCACAACTCCGGCAAATTGTGTGTCGGCCACAAATTACTTATCAGCCCACGAAATTACATGTCATACACAACAGGTCCCGGCACTGATCCCAAGCGGGACACCACTAGTAACAGACCTCTGCTAAGAGTAAGACCCTCCACCACTGTCTTCTGTGGCACTTCTTCCGTGGCCAAGCCAATTTGGAACCCAAACTACCAATTCCCCTTCGAACCCATGTGCCTTAATCGTCTGGATCAGCCCGCCATGAGGGACCTTGTCGACATCTTCAGGAAACCCCAGGTATTGACCGTCCACTGCCGGACCCCCATAAGTTATTATCGTCCCCTCCTGACAAAGCTCAATCATGAGATGACCTCCCCCGCACAGCCCTGCTCACTATCCCGAATGTCTGTGATCTTCCGGTGGATCCTATCCTTCAGGATCTTATCACACAATTTCCTAACCACTGATGTAAATTGCACAGTCCTGGAATTTCCAGATTTGTCTCTACTTCCATTGTGAAACAGAAGAACAACATTGTTGATTCTAACAGAGACGGTGAAAAATATAACCGCACTGGTGGCAGGGTGTCACATCTGGCTGCAGTTCAGTGCTCACCCGCAGATCCTTAGCACCAGAATAATAACTCCTCGTTTCCCTGAACGCTCTCAGGGTTAAGGTTGATGTTGCTGTGAACTGTACATCACCCTAGGCAGTAGACACATCCGATCTAGAAATTGGGGCATCAGCAGACTACCCAGAGGTGGGCTGCAGAGATAATTGAGATGGGCCATATATCACAGGGCAGGCATGATGTGGGCAGTTGATGGTAACACCCGGGGAACGCTGGGTCCCTGAGCCAACAACTGCTGCTCTGATACAAGACAAATGCGATCATATTTGCAGAGTAGGCATATGTCTGTTACTCATTCTCTGCTTGTGTGTAATTCAGATCATTGGATGCAGGAGGAGCTCTGCTCCGCCGGGATAAAAGTGTAAACAAGAAGACGAAGATCACCCATCTTCCGTCGGAATCAGAATGGATACAGGTATGTTTACTGAGCTCCTTCTAATCAAACTTCTGTCCCGACAGTGCACATGGAGCGAGGTGGTCAATAGTTCAGAGGAAGAACATTACACGGGCGTTTAGGGAACATCGAAATGTGCCTTCGAACTGTGCCACAGCCCATGTTCCAGAGGATTGGAGAATAGCCAGTGCTGTCCCTCAGATTGAGAAGGGCAATAGAAACAACCCAGGAAATTATACGCTGGTCAGCCTCATATCAGCGATAGGGACATTATTGGAGAGAATTATTTGGTATAGGTTGTACTGGCATCTGTAAAAGTACAGATATGTGAGAGACCGTCAACATGGGTTCCTCTGCGGAGGTTCATGTCTTGGAAATTTGATTTTAGGAGGCTGATTGACCAGGATAGAGCAGTGAATGTTGTTTACGTGGACTTCAGTGCAGTTTTCGGAAAGGTCCCTTGTGGTAGGATGATACGGAAGTGTAAGGCACACCGGATCCATGGAGATGTGGTAGATTGAATTTAAAATTGGCTTGTCCGTACATAGTGGTGCAGGGATGTCCTTGTGAATGGACATCTGTCACAAGTGGTGCTTCGAAAGGAACAGTGATTAGACCTCTGATGCGTGAAATATATAAATGATTTGGATGAGCCCCCAGTTGAACAGATTCGCAAATTTGCAGACGATACAGAAATGGTGGAGCTGTGGAAAATGGGGAAGGGTGGCAAAGAATTCAGCGGAATATTATGCAGTTAGAAATATGGGCAGAGAGTTGACGGGTGGAGTTTAATCCTGGCAGGCGTGAGGAGTTGCACTTTGTGAGGTTAAATGTAAGAGTAAAGTATACAGTAAATGGCAGGACCCTGAGGAGTCCTCATGCACAGTTGGATCTTCGGGTGCAAGGGTGCAGGGCCACAGCTCCCTGAAAGTGACAAGACGGAGATAAGGTGGTAAATGAGGAGTCCGGCATACTATCCTTCATTGGTTGGGCGTTGAGTACAAATGAAGGGAGGTCGTACTGTAGCTGTATGAATCTTTGGTTAGGCCACGACTGGAGCATTGTGTGCATTTCTGGTCGTGGCATTGCAGGAATGATGCGGAGCATTTGGAGAGGGAGCAGTAGTTGTTTACTGGATTAGAGAGCATTGGAAAGAGCAGTTGTTGGACAAGCTTGCATTGCTTTCTTTGGAACGTCGGAGGCTGAGGGGAGACCTCATAGATGTGCATAAAATTATGAGAGGCATAAGTGACTGGTGTAGTCAGAGGCTTGTTCCCAGAGTGGAAATGTCAAATACGAGAGGACCTAGGTTTAAGGTGAAAGTGGAACTGTTTAACGAAGATTTCTGATACATTATTTTTCACCGAGAGTGATCGGTGCCTGGAACGCTCTGCAAGGGCGGTGGTGGCACCAGATACGATAGCAGCGCCTGAGAAGCATTTAGACACATGAGCAGGCAGGGAATGGAGAGATAATGACCAGGTGCACGCGGATGGGATTGGTTTAAATTGCTATCATGGTCGGTGAACACGTGGTGGGCCGAAGGGTCTGTTCTTGTGCTGTACTGTTCCAGCTTCTATTAAGTTCACAGATCTGAACTCAGTAATCTCCGCCTTCTTGTCGAACTGTGAGGATCACCAGCTGTTCCAGTTCACCAGATTCTACCGGGACCGACTGGAGCAGGCGATTGAAGAGGGTGTGGAGGGACTCGGCCTCATGTTAACAGGGGCGGATCACTTCACTGGGCGGGAGTATCACGTAAATGGAAGGAACACAGGTTAAGTGAAGATTCATCTAAATTTGCCATAGGGAAAAGGTGTAAACGAACTGCTGGACAATAAAAGGGCCGAGGTCCGTGTGGATCAAAGGCCACAAAAGGTTTACGGCGATTCAGCCACACGGAGTCTTTATTCAACAGACACAGGTTCTGACAGAACTCTCTCCAATTATCTGAACACATTCATTTTTAGACAGATTTGGATACAAGCAATGATTGACAGCAGACTGTTGGTGATATTACAATTGATGGGTACTGAGAGTAGACAAGGAACCATTCTATTCACACTGTCTTACCATCATGTTCCCAATCCTTGGCCTTGACGGCCACGGAACAGTCTGTGTTCTCCTGGTGACCCCTCTTTCTCACACTTCATATATCTTGAGAGATGGGCTGAGAAACATATTACGAGTCTACCCTCACCCATCATGGATAGGAACCTGCATCACTTGAAGGGGCACTGCTTGACTAAAGCCTATGCTTTGAACTGTTGAACGACTTCCATTTGATCACCCATCACATTTTGCCTCATGGTTCAGTTACCTTCTGTTCCTTATCACTGTTCCATTTACAGTTTGTAATTAGTACCACATATAATGTTAAATCGGAGACTTGCACAATTATTACATTTAAAAATATTTTAAACAGGCATAGTTAACACAGCATTAAGTAGAGACAGCGTTTCATGGTCTTGTGCTCCTGGGACACATTCCCCAATTGCCACTTAGAATGAATGGTAGCAAAGAACCACAATATAGACCTAACCCTAACATTCCCCATGAGCCGAACACAGTCCCACTCAAAGCTCTTTCCTCCGTGTTACTACCAGTTGGCCTCGTACTCCTTCACATACGCACGTCGGGAAACTGCCGGCTAATCATCGCTGCCGGATCCCAAGTGGTAGTTTGACACTGGACCCCTCATAGATGCCATCAGTGAACAGTGAGCATGCTGCAGTTCACCTGCAGGCAACCTGGGGAATCCCGACACTGACCCTGTAATATTTAGACCAGGGTCTGTGTCAGTCCTGGTTCGGGTTTGGGGTTGGTCAGTACCCGCCCAGTGACTCCACTCTGTGCTCAGTATCTCTCAGCATCATGTCCCGGATCTTTCCTCCTGCTCGCTGCTTGTCCTCCCTCCAATCCTCAATACATTCACCATTTTTCATTGCAGAGTGTGACTGAGCTCGCAGAGAAGAAAAACCGAGCGGGCTCTTCCAAACTCCTCCTGGATCTGGTGATGGAGAAGGGCTCCGGGGCCCGAAGGGTGATGTGGGAATCTTTCGTGAAAAAACGTCACAGGTTACCGAAGCTGAGCAGAATATTGAAAGAAATACGGGACCGTGGTACGGTGAACAACACACTGGGTGTTACATTTCAAGTGTAAAGGATGCTGGTTGCACAATGTTACACAACTGAGTTAATGTAAATTAATCTATTTGAACAGGTGATGACCAGTTCGCCTACATGGACAAAGAGCGGGGTTTATCTGGTGTGCCCACTCACCTGAAAGGTAAGCGATGGAATGGAAATCCTAAAGTCTTTATTTCACTCTGAGAATGTGAATGTCTGTATTTAGCTATCTGTTTAGATTCTGTCATCGTAATCTGTGAGATAGGCCTTTGTTGCTGAGTGGACTCCCCATCAAGTAGACTGCCATGTCCTGCATGGTGACTAGCTTCTTAGGTGTCGGTGAATCTGCATTCATCCAGTAAATATTTCATCACACTCCTGACTTGTGAATCGTAGATGATAGGTAGGCTGTGGGGGTTTGGAGGTGAGTTATTTGCTGCAGGATTCCTAGCCTCTGACCTCCTCTTATAGCTACTTTGTTTATATGGTTGCTCTGTCGTGTCCAGTGCTGTGGTGTCTCGACGTTTAGACCAGATTCCTCTCCGGGTAATCCAGTGACCGTCGGCAGTGACTGATCTGGACCCAGGTGTTGGTCAGCAATCACTGGAGCTCCATGTTCCTCTACGTCCGGAGAAAATACCGAAAATTACCAAAACATCAGCAACTGAATGCCGACGGTTCCAATTGGAATCGTAAACTCCAGCCCAGATAGCCTTGCATCGCGGAAACGAACAGCGAGCCAAAGTCGTGCTGAGATTTACCCTGCTCAGTTACTGTGGAATCGCATCAGTCCACGTGAGATGTCTGATCCGGCACAGGACCTCTGATTCCATTAGTTTCAAAGTGCGTTCCAGGTCTATGCAGGAGGAGATGACAAGTTGTTACATACATGTGTTAGGTTTAGTTTCATATTTCTGATTCTTTATTTGTGATTCTGTAGATTTTAATTATCTTACTTCAAGAAGGTACAATTTCAGTTTTAGTTACTTAATTCAATGCAACAGTTTACACATACCCGTGAGCGTCAGAAAAAAATACGCATTTTATGGAAATCCATTCCGGCTTTCACAACAGACAAAGGCTAACCCCCAGCTTCGCCGGCTTTGTCGGTTCTCGGATACTTTGGGAAGGTATAGAGAGATTAACCGTCCGTATCCACCACAGATAAAAAGGTTCCTGGAGAGGGATTCCGGGGGGTAGAGTCAAATTACACGGAAACATGCACTTCGGTCCAGCTGGTCCATTCCTACCAAGACGCCCATCGAAGCTAGTTGGCTCACGTTTGGCCCAAATCCCCCTAAACGTTTCAATCCATGCACCTGATGAAGTGCCTTTTAAATTTCGTAAATGTACCTGCCTCAACCACTTCCCCGGCTACTCATTCCATATGCGAACCATCCTCTGGTGAAAAGAGGTTTCCCTTCAAGTTTCCTGTTAAATCATTTCCCTCTCACAAACTTATGCCGATAGTTCTCCATTCCCCAAGCCTGGGAAATGACTCTGTGTATTCATCCGACCTGTGCCCCTCATGGTTTAATGCACCTCTATAAGATTCTCCAGCGCTCTAATGAATACAAGTCTCTCTATAACTCAGATGCTTGAGTCCTGGAAACATCCTTGTAGAATTTTTCTGCACCCTGTCCAACTTAATGCCATCTATGGTTGACCAAAATTGAACACGACACTCCAAATACGGCCTCATCAACGTCTTATGCAATTGGGACATAACATTACAACTTCTAAACCAGTGTGCCAAAATAAGTTTTCACCCCCTTGTCCTCCTTGTTTTCCTGTGACACCACGTTCAGGCAAGCTGTTCTTGTACTGATAGGTCCCTCTATTCCGCAACACTCCCCAGGGACCTACCGTTCACGTGAAAGTCATTCCCTAATTTGTCTTCACAGAATTCAACACCTCGCACTTATCTGAATTAAACTTTATTTGCCATTCCTTGGCCTACTTGTCCAGCTGATCAAGATCCACTTGTAATTCTTCACAGTCAACTTCACTGTCAACTACGCCACCTATTTTGGCGACATCTGCAAACTTACTAACCACGCCTTGTAGATTTTCATCCCAATCGTTGATATCGATGATAAATAACAAAGGGCTCAGCATCAACCCCAGAGGCACACCACTAAAATCAACCTTCCAACATCACGCTCTACTTCGCACAATCAAGACAGTTATTCATCCAGTTAGTTGGCTCTCCCTGTGTTACATGCGCTCTAACTTTCCTTAGAAGCCTATAATGCGGGACCTTATCAAAGGTATTGCTGTCGTCAACGTAGACTAATAAGCCGTCCGGCCCTCATCAAACGTATTGGTTACCTCGTTAAAAAGATCAATTAAATTTGTGAGGCCGGGCCTCACAAGCACCAATCCGTGCTGACTATCCCTTTTCAACGCATGTCTTTCCAGGTGCAAGTATACTGTATCGCATCCCTTAGAAACCGCTGCAGTAACTAACCTGCTATAGGTGTCAGGTTTACTCTCAGTTTTTTTCTTTGTATCCCTTGTTAAGTTAAGTCACAATATTGACCACCCTCCAGTCATCTTGCACCTCACCTGTGGCTAACGATGATGCATATATCTCGGCCACGGCTCCCTCAATTTCTTCTGTAGCCTCCCACAGTGTTCTTCAATACAGCCGATCAGGCCAGGAAGCTTTATCAACCTCCTGCTGTTGCTTCTTTATCCTGGACAGTGTCCAAACAGCGCACGTGTTTTCGAGGGGAATTGGCCACATTGCATTCTCTGCCTACCTCCTCTACCTTTCTTGGTGGTCACCTGACTAAAACTCTTGTCTATGATGCTGTCAGCATCCTGGATGATCTTGAGTGCGTCCATCTCCGGCGATATCCTTGACGTTCTCAGCCAGAAGCTGCAGCTGGGAGCACTTCCCACGGGTGTAAGCATTGGGAACACTGATCTCCGTGCGGCAGCAGGAGCATAACACAGCCACATTTGCCGTCCTAATTGCACTAAATCTGAAGCCAAAAATTGAAAGACCTTGCTTATGCTTACTCAGCCTCTTCGCCGAAATCTAACAGCCACAACCTCAGCCTTTTGACCACAAACGCCGCACTTACGGCTTCAGCAAGGCCACTCTCACACTGGCAGCTCCAACCGTTAGGTTGTCTCCAGCACAATCTTGGCCGAACTCCAGTTCCACTTGTCATAACATATCAAAGTTTTGGGACCGGGTTTTCAGAGAAGTAATGGGTTTCTGAAGACTGAGGACTGTGGAGATTTCTAATACTGTTTTAGGGGCTGAAGCTTCCTCAGGTCACAGAAGGCCGTGGAGATGTGATCGATGGAGGTGGGCAAGGCTATGACTGGTTCAGCGTGGCCAAAGGAATGAACACAACGTAGAACAGAACAGCACAGGAACAAGCCCTTTGACGCACGGTGTTGTGCCGAGCAAGTTAAATTAGTCATTAAACTCCTAACTAAATGAATCCCTTCTGCCTACACAATATCCATATCCTCCCACCAGCCCACCCCTCCGCCTTCTTTTCACATTAATCTGCCTGTATAATAGCCTTTTATTTGCCTGCACTACCACGCCTGGCAGCACATTCCAGGCATTCACCACCCTCTTTGCGAAAAACTTGTCCCGCACATCTTCTTATTCCCTCTCTCCTTAAATGCACGCCCTCTTGCATTAGACATTTCGACCCTGGGGCAAAGATACCGGGTGTCTACCGGGTGCTCTATCATCTTATAAACTTTTATTAGGTCTACCCTCAGCCCTGGCCGCTCAGGATAAAACAGCCCAAGGTTGTTCAACCTCCTTATGGCACCTGCCCTCGAATCCAGGCAGCATCCTGATAAACATCTTCTGCATTCTCACCAGCCTCCAAATCCTTCCCGTAATGGGGAGACTAGAATTTATGAAAAACCTCAGATGCGGCCTAACCAGAGATCTGTAAAGATGTAATATAAATTCCCGACACTTGTACTCAGTGCCTCGACAAATAAAGGCCAGCATGCCATAGAATGCCATGCCATGATTAAAAAATATTCTCAATGGCTAGAGCTCAGTAATGAAAGTTACACATTTAAATGGATTGACAAAGGAACATGGAACATCGTGGTGAATAAAATAATTAAATGGGTACGATTTGCAAATAGGGTAATTGATATGGGAGTCATATGAAAAAAATGCTACGGGTGTTCATCAGGTATGCAAGTTATGATTAGATCGACTGAACTGCCGGAGGGCGAGAAGGGAGACAAATTACCCTGAGACCACTGTCCCGTGATATTCCAGGTAATAAACTTTAATTTAATGTCAACTGAGTGACCTAATGGAACACAATCACTCACAAACTCCCCTCAACATTTACTTGCAATACCCAAGAAACCATATAAGCCTGATTTAATATCAGGGAGAAACTGACGAACCACAATTTTCTCTCCCCAATGATATCCAAAGCACTGATCATGAGCAGCACAGATATATTCAATCACCGGTGCAGACCAAATACAACAATAGAACCATAGAACCATACAACACAAAACAGGCCCTTCGGCCCACCATGTTGTGCCGTCCATCAAACCACCCTCACACTATCTAACCCTTTCCTCCCGCATATCCCTCTATCTCACATTCCTCCATGTGCCTATCCAACAAACTCTTGAACCTGTCCAATGTATCTGCCTCCACCACCACCCCAGGTAGTGAATTCCATGCACCAACCTCTCTCTGGGTGAAACACCTCCCCCTGATATCTCCCCTGAACCTCCCACCCATAACCTTAAAGCCATGCCCTCTCGTCTTGAGCATTGGTGCCTTGGTAAGGAGGGGCTGGCTGTATCTATTCCTCTCAATATTTTATATACCTCTTATCATGTCTCCTCTCATCCTTCTCCTTTCCAGTGAATAAAGCCCTAGCACCTTAAGCCTCTCCTCATATTCCATACTCTCTAATCCAGGCAGCATCCTGGTAAATCTCCTCTGCACCATCTCCAACTCCTCCACATCCTTCCTATAATGCGGCGACCAAAACTGAACACAGTACTCTAAGTGTGGTCTAACTAGAGGGTTGTAAAGCTGCATCATCACTTCACGGCTCTTAAACTCAATCCCACGATTTAAGAAAGCTAACTTCCCATAGGCCTTCTTAACTGTTCTATCGACCTGTGAGGCAACTTTCAGTGAACTGTGAATATGAGCCAGATCCCTCTGCTCCTCTACGCTGACAAGTATCTTGCCATTTACCCTGTACTCTACCCTGGAGTTTGTCCTTCCAAAGTGTACCACCTCACACTTCTCCGGATTGAACTCCATTTGCCAGTTGTCAGCCCAGCTCTGCATCCTATCAATATCCCTCTGTAAGCTCTGACAGCCTTCCACACTATCCACAACACCACCGATCTTAGTGTCGTCCGCAATCTTACTAACCCAACCTTCCACCCCATCATCTATGTCATCTATAAATATCACAAAAAAGTAGAGGTCCCAGAACCGATCCCTGCGGCACACCACTAGTCACTGCCCTCCAATCCGAGGGCACTCCTTCCACCTCAACCCCCTGCTTTCTACAGGCAAGCCAATTCTTAATCTTCACAGCCAAGCTTTCCTGGATCGCTTGGCATCCGACCTTCTGAAGAAGCCTACCATGAGGTACCTTATCAAACGCCTTACTAAAATCCATATAGACCACATCCACCGCACTACCCTCATCAATCTTCCTCATCACCTCCTCAATCAGGCTTGTGAGGCAAGATCTTCCCTTCACAAATCCATGCTGGCTGTCCCTAATCAGTCCATTATTCTACTTCTTCACCAGGGACAGATCTGGACTGAGTGATGACCGGATCAGAGGGGTAAATTGACTTTCCGTCAAGTCTGCAGTTACTTTGACTTGAAATTATCAAAGATGTTTCTGAGGCATATGTTCATTTTTCAAGTGCAATATCTCTGAGTTGATTTCAGTATTCAATTTCCCTATTTATTCAGACAGTGACTTAGTTCTAGCAAGGAATATTACCGGATGTTGCTGTTGTGATTGTATCATGAGAATTAACATCGTGATTCTCAACATCATTCTCTGTATGTCTCAAATAAAGATCTTCAGAGGAAACACAAGGAGACTTTGCGGGCACAAACTGAAACACTGAGAGCAAACACGATCTTCATGAGGGAGAAGGTTAAGGATTTCCAACTGGCTGATCGATACGCTGAGCTCACGGTCATATCCATTGTTCGAGATTGTAGACTTCTGCAACATGAGCTGCTGGCAAGAGGCCGATACCATAGAGAAGGTAGAGAGAAACATCTCCGGACAGAGCTGGAAAAAATCCGGACTGATCAATTGTTCCACAGCAGTTTTTGCCACAACATGACTTATTGGCAGAAATTAAAGAGATTCGTTGGAATTGACTCGAGCAGTTCGGCATCAGTGAACAGAGTCAAACCTGGGAGTTCGGCAGCAGTGGCCGGAATCCCGGGGATCGGGAAAACAACAATGGTGCAGAAGATTGTTCATGACTGGGCCACGGGGAAAATATACCAACACTTCCAGTTTGTCTTCAGCTTCACATTCCGACACTTAAACTCCATTAACTGTAGAATAAACCTGAGGGAACTGATTCTGCATCAGTAACCCTACTTTGGGAATATTCTGGGAGAGGTCTGGAAGAACCCAGAGGGATTGCTATTTATATTCGATAGTTTGGATGAATTCAAGGACAGAATCGATTTTACCGACAGTCGGAGAGACACAGACCCTCAGTGCATGTGCCCAGATGCCGAAAGCAGGTGTGAAGTGTCTGACATTGTGTACCTTTTAATCCAGCACAAGCTACTCCCAGGGTGTTCAGTGCTGGTGACCACCCGCCCCACGGCGTTACATTTATTGGATAAGACGGAGATCAGTGTCTGGGCTGAAATCCTGGGATTTGTTGGTGAGGAATAGAAGGAATATTTCAACCGGTATTTTGAAGATCAGGCGGTGGCAGCAGCTGTTTGCAAACATGTGGAGGAGAACGAGATCCTGTACACCATGAGCTACAACCCGTCCTACTGCTGGATCCTCGGCTTGGCACTGGGCCCCTTCTTCACACAAAAAGAAAGGGGCCCACAAGGAGTTCCCAAGACCATCACCCAACTATATTCCTACTATATTTACAACATCCTGAAAAACCACGGCCGTGAGATTGAAAGCCCTCGTGATGTGTTACTGAGGGTTGGTCAGATGACCTACACAGGAGTGTCCGAGAAGAAGATCGTGTTTACAGATGGAGATTTGATCAAGTACAATCTTCAGCCTTCCCAGTTCCTGTCTGGGTTCCTGCTGGAACTTTTGGAGAGAGAGGATTGTGCCCGAAGGGCGGTGTACATATTCCCACATCTCACCATCCAAGAGTTTGTAGCAGTGCTCGCACAATTCCTGACTCCAGATCCTGGGGATATCCTGAAACTGCTGGCTGAAGCGCACAGAGAGCAAGATGGACGATTCGAGGTATTTATCCGTTTTGTTGCTGGTCTCTCCTCCCCAGGGTCAGCTCGGGGGCTGGAGGAGTTTTTGGGTCCATTTCTCCATCAAACAACCTGCCGAGTGATTGACTGGGTGAAGGAAGAAGTCAAACGTCAGACTGAAAACACAGAGAGTGAAGCTGGGAGAACGAACCTCCTGAACGCACTGCACTACCTGTTTGAGTCTCAGAATAATGTACTGGCTAAGTCCACTGTAGAAGCTGTGGAAACACTTTCTTTGAGAGGATTGCGGCTGACTCCGGTTGACTGCGCGGTCCTTACACATGCCATTCGGCCTTGTGGTGCAATACAACACCTCGACCTGGATCTCTGTTACATTCATTCTGAAGGACTCGTGCGGCTGGATCGCGTGCTGCACAAATGCCAGGAATTGGGGTAATTCTTAACTTCTGAACTGTTCAACTTAGTAACGATTAAGGTTTGGAGGTTAAACTGGTGAGAACTATTTTCAACCAAGTATAACAGACATTATGTCAGTGTTTCGTTGATTTACCCATGATTATACGTCTGAGATGGGTCACTGAATAATGATTAGCACATACCAATAGCATCCCACCGGGAAAGGGACACCGACTCTGTCTGCGCGTTGGACAGGGAGCAGACACATCCCGATTGAGTGGGAAACAGCAGGGCTCCTGGCACTGTGCTATTTATGGGCGACGTGAGTTTTACCCGCAAGAGATTGGCCGTTATCTTACCGCAGTAATGGCACAGCCTACTCACTTTTCAATCCGCCCACCTCCCTTTACCCATCTGGCACCTTCTGACTCTCTAGGTCAGGCGGTCGTGTATTCAGGCCCTACACTCACAATCTTCGTTGTCCAGTCAGTGATATATGGGAACCAGCAGCCAGCCAATGGTTGAATTATACCGGGCTGCAGTGATTATCCTGACACCAGAGTCATACACCGACCAATTTTGTGGCCACGCTCACACCTCACCTTATCTGCTGAACCCGATGTTTGCGTTACCAGCTCCCTGTGCACTGCTCTGCTTGGAGACAGACTCTCCAAAAGTCCCTCAAAAATGGTTGAATTTGAAATAAATGTTGACCGCTAAAAACGAAGAGCAAAGGGAGATTGAGAATGTATAAGTCTGCAGAGTAAATTCCACTTGCCTGCGAAAATCCCTGGAGGGATTTTAGAGCTGCAGTTAGTGCCGTTCCGAGATATATCCAAAAATTTACACGTGGTGGATCTTGTTGACATTCACTTATTGAATATAGCCCTTCCCTAATGAAATATGGGATTTAATTTACATTATAAATGAAGCAGGTTTCTCAGATATGAACTGAAGTTCGAGAAAAAACATAATTCAGAAAACAAGACTGGACACAGAGACAATTATGGATACGGTGACGAATGATAGACGTTGAATACAAATGGGCTTGAACATTTTGGATGTATTGTCAATGACAGGATAATCTGGTGACGGTTTTCTTCACTGGTTTGCAGTGTCCAGTGAAGTAATGAGAGAAATTTTGTCAGGCCATGGGTCTGAGTAGTTTGGGTCTCACAGCTGTCTGTTCTCCTTTAGATTGGCAAACAATGAATTGGGCGATTTAGGAATGAAACCGATGTTTGCGGCTCTGAGGAACCCGGAGTGTAAAATACAGAAACTGCGGTAAGCACCAGAGCATGAGGTGTGTGAGATTACTTTGTCACATATATATTGTAACGGGTATCATTTTATGATTAAACGCAATGTAATTACGAATGGATAACATAATTACTGGTGAAATCCGGCAGTCTGTACTGAATTCTTTCTTCAGAAATCTCAGTCTACATCTTTCTTTGATTCCGAACTCCAGACTGGGCAATAACGGTCTCACAGCGACTCGGATTCAAGACCTCGCCTCTGCTCTTACTGCCAATAGTTCACTGACGGAGCTCGATATGAAGGATAATAGACAGGGAGATGCAGGTGTAAAAAGGCTATCAGTGGCTCTGAGTAAATCGGAATGTAAAATACAGAAACTGGGGTAAGTACTAGTCAGTGAGAGACAGGGCTTATAATCTCTGGTATACGACGTTACCGTTATTATCAGAGACACAGCAATATTGATCGGTGGACTGATTTTCTCTCTCTCTCTCTTTCTCTCTCTTTCTCTCTCTTGCTCTCTCCCTCTCTCTTTCTCTCTCTCTCTCCCTCCATCATTCCACCTGTTGACAGGCTGAAAAACAATAGTTTCACAGCCTGTGGCGCCAAGGATCTTGTCTCCGCTCTAGGTACAAACCGCTCACTGACGCAACTGGAACTGGATAACAATAAATTGGAAGATTCAGGAGTGAAACTGCTGTCTGATGCTCTGAGAAACCGGGACTGTAAAATACAGGACCCACGGTAAGTACTACACGGAGAAAAAAATGTTGTCACAGTAGGATGCCTGATGTTGACCTAAGTGCGAATAATAATAGCAATTTTTTATCGAGTTACGTTTCCTTTTGTTTGAACTCCAGGATACGCAGAGTCGGTCTCACAGCTTCTGGTACAGAGAATCTCACCTCCGCTATAGGTACAAACCTGTCACTGACGGATCTTGCCCTGAGCTACAACACTCTGGGAGATTCGGGAGTGAAGCTGATGTTTGCGGCTCTGAGGAAATCGGAATGTAAAATACAGAAACTGCGGTGAGCATCAGACTGCGAGAAATCATTTTTACAATTATTAAGTGTTTGAAATTAAATTATATTCACGAGAGTAAATCAATATTAATATTAATACTATAAAGTCTATTATCAGAGCTAGATAATATCATGATAAACACTTGACATTGAAAAGAAAAGAAATATTCCTTTTCAAATACAGAAATGTCTTCATTTATATTACTCTCTTGTGTTCTCAGTTTATGGGATGTCGCTCTCACAGATTCATGCAGCGAGGATCTTGCCGCCGCCCTCAACACCAACTGCTCACTGAAGCTTCTGTCACTGGGTGACAACAGGCTGGGAGATCCGGGGGTGAAACGTTTGTCTGAGGTGCTGGGGAACCCACAATGTAAATTACAGGAACTCGAGTAAGTATTACAGTGACAGATTGTGTTCCTAATTCTTAACTGACTGTGAACATCATTCTTAACAGGGTAAAACTGGCCCACGGGCCACCGGCCTTCATTGGTCGGGACATTGACTACAAGAGCAGGGGAGTTCAGCTCCAACTGTATAAATCCTGGTAAGGCATCAGCTGGAGTACTGCGCGCAGTTCTCATCACCGTGCTATGGGAAGAATGAGGGAGCGCTGGAGATGGTGCATAGGAAGTTGATAGGATATTGCTCCTGATGCAGGGCCTGTACGCGACAAGCTATATTTTAGACAAGATATCTTTATTTGTCACATGCACATAAAACACACAGTGAAATGCATTTATGCGTCGTGTGTTCTCGGAGCAGCCCGCAAGTGTCGCCACGCTTCCGGCCCCAACATAACACACCTACAACTTCCCAACTCGTACGTCTTGGGAATGTGGGAGGAAACCAGAGCACCCGGCGGAAACCCACGCAGACACGGGTAGAACGTACCGTACATTCTTCTTACAGACAGTGGCCGGAATTGAACCCGCTGTAATATGTTACTCTAACCGCTACTCTACCGTGCCTGCCCTATAGTACCGTGCCTGCCCTACACCACCGTACCTGCCGACTATCGCTTTGCCTCCACATATTCTGCCTGACCCCCTGAATTCCTCTGGCTATTTGCAATTTCTCCATATTCCGGAATCTGCAGTCACTTGCGTCATCGCCAGGATGTTGCCTGGAATGGAGGGTTGTTATGAAAGACTGGAGAGGCTCGGTCTGTTTCCCTGGAGCGGGAGAAGTTCAGAGGGGGTCAGTAATGAGGTGCATAGAATTATGGAAGTGAGAGATGGAGTAGAGTGCAGGACACTTTGCCCTATACCAGAGCGCAGACATTTATGGAAACAGGTAGAGATTTAGCGGAGAGCTGAGAGCGAACTTTCTCAACCAGAGAGTGATGAGTGCTAGTAATACAGTGCCAGAACGAGTGGTAGAGGCAGAGTCGCTAACAGCATAAGCGAGCACTTGAATTCCCTGGGCACAGAAGGCTACGGTCTGGAAGATGGCATTAATGCGGATTGGTGCGCACAGGTCGGCCTGATGGGCTGAATGGCCTTTTCAATACTGAGTGGCTCTATGACTCTATGAATCTGTGACTCTATCACCTATGTTAGTTTTAGTTCGATTAAAAACATGCGGAATTCATCTTGTTCTTGTTCTTTTTCTCTCTGATCCCCAGCCTGTACAGTAACGGTCTGACAGATTCATGCACAGAGTATCTCTCCTCGGTTCTCAGAAAAATGCGTTCACTGAAGGTTTTGGACTTGGGAGCAAACTCCGTCACAGACAAATCTGCCCAGTCTTTCCGCAAGCTCATAGAGAAGCGCAAAAGTTTGAAGCAGATCACGTGAGTATTTGTGTCAATGTTCAAATAAATAAAATATGAACGGATCCATGGGGTTTATGGTGAAATTTGTGTGTAAGAGTTGATGAACTATTAGCCCCAGTCCCCTGTTATTAACACCATTGTATAATATGTTTATTTCCTCTTAATCTTTCCACCTGTTTCAGGTTGGTGGGGAATCGGTTCACTGCAGATGGACAGAATCAGCTGATGTCGCTGCGAGGAATTAGACGTGGAATGAGTATCAAATGTAGCATTTAAGTTTCCCTGCATGGGAACTGGTCGATTTTCCGGACGGGCTTCGGGTTTAAACCCTAATCTTTTCGGACAAATTGCCATGGACGGCGCAACAGTGATTTCGAACTGGAAATATTTCCGTCAAGTATTACACTGGTTTGTTGTGTGTTGCATCGAATCGGATTAAATTAACGACAATACATCAAGAAACGTCAGAAGATTCTCGACACGGCAAGGGATGTGCAAGCAGATAACATCCCAACGGTACCGTTCGTCGGGCCAGAGCCTGAGTCGCCAGTTCATTCCGAATCTCGGCTGCTTCTCTGTGTGACTTCCATGTTCTCGCTGTGGCCGTGAGCGTTTCCTTCGGTGTTCCGTTTCCCTTCCATATCCCAAAGGCATGGGGGTTGGTCGATTCATTGTCTGTTGTCAATTGCCACTATTGCGTAGAGGTTGGATGTAAGAAGGGCAGTTGAAGAGTTTCTCTTGGTCACAGAAATCCGGGCGCCGGGGTAAAGGACCGCACGAGTTGAGGGGGAAGGAGGTAGATGGAGAAAGTTGCATTAACTCCTTGAGCACCAAACATTAATGGTAGGCGCAGTGGGGTGGGGGTGAGGTGAGCGGGTGTGGGTGGAGAGAGAGAGAGAGATGTTGAAGTGATGCTTGATCTGTCATATTCCAGTTAAATGATAAATCTACTATTCCTCCACCTCTGAAATACTTAGAGATTTTACCAACTTTCTCTTGCTCACAGATTTCAGCGATGCACGTACAGAGGCGATTGGCAGTTGCTTTTGAGCGGCAGGGAGGGGTGGACAGTCAGCCGTCGGTGCAGGATGAATTTACCGATTGCTCACGGTCTCAAGGCATTTCCCAGCATTCGCTGCACCATTCGGGTTCAGTGTTTCCAGCGATACGTGCCGGTGCCAGCAGAGTACGATAATTTATAATAGTATCGGCACCAAAGAAATACCATTTGTGGAAATGGATGCATCATCCTACCAGGAACTCCAAAGACGCAAATGTGCCGTAGTTAATGTCATGTATTTAGTTGGTGGTGACACTGAGCTGACACTTCTGTGAGTTGATGGCCCTGAGGTCCCAAATCCAGCGTGATCTTCCTGCTCTGACATCAATGAGGTGACACCAACTCGACATTGGAAGTGATGTTACTCAGACACCGTTCCTGAAAGTGATACTCCAGTGGTCCTGGCGACAATCCTGTCTCAGTATTACTGCTAGTCACCCCACGTACATTGACTGCCATGGACCATACATCAGCTCTAATCTAAGTAATTCTGCATTGGCAGTGGAGACGGAGACGCTGCTATAACATTGCTCCAGCGGTTTAAATGTTTGCATTTTACGTGCTGCTGGAGATGGGCTGTATTTGTTTGTTTGCAGTAAGCACTTTAAATGCGGTAGTGGAATCGTCACCAGCAATCGCAGAATGTTTTCATCAATAACTTTGGTTAGGGACACCACCTTCATTGTCAGGGTGTTGGCATCATCGGTTCTGTTGCATTGAGGCTACGATCAGGAATGAATCACAAAGCGTAACGATAAACAGGGAGCATCAGATTTAACAATTATATTGGAATCATAAGAATGATCTCTGAAGAAGAGTCATCATTGGTGAGGTGAAGGCAAGAGCAAAAGCCGCAAGGTTAGAGCCAGTTCATCACCAGAGATACCCAAAGTGTGAAACACATCCAATTATAGAACGGAGGAGTGGGGAGTCTGGTCGTGGTGCTCGATGGACTAAGTCATAACTTGGCTTTGATCCAAGTACTTTTCAATCTATTATTTATCACTATTTAATAAGTCTTTTACAATACTGGCAAGTTTAATCTTGATTTTTAACTGCTAAAATGAATACCAGATCTAAAGCGTCAGCTATGGTAAAGGTAATGGAGACCAACCTACTTTGGAAGCTATTGCTAATCTGGATAGAAAATTTGACCGGACCTTTGCGGAACTGAAGTCCATTTTAGAGGACTTTGAAGAAAAACAAAATACTCTTATCCAGGAAAATGCCAAACAAATGCAACTAATTGCTGAACTCGACCAAGCTGGTAAAGAGAGAGATGCCAAACTTCATTCATTGAAAAAGCTTTAACTACGACCAAGCAAAACCTGGAAAAGCAACAACAGAGGATCATCGACCTGGAAGGACGCAGCAGGAGGAAACATTTAAGAATTTTTCTGAACTTTTGGTCGATGTGTTCGGTTCCGATATGTTCTCTGCTGACCCCATTCTCGACAGAGCTCATAGAGCATTAAGATTCAAACCTGCTCCGGATCAAAAACCTCGGCCAGTAATATTGACATTTCATTATGTCAGCGTTAAGGAAATCTTGATTCGTACTGCTCGTGGACGTGGAATGATTCAATTTAAACAATGGAAGTTTCGAATAGTTGAAGATTACGCCCCAGAAATTATGAAAGAAAGGCTGAATTACAAACAAATTATGGCTCTTATCAAAGCAATTATCATCCTGCATTATTATTCCCAGCAAAATTGAGAATTACACCACGTGATAAATCTCGTAAGTGGTTTAAATCCATCCAAGAAGCCGAGCAGTTTCTTTTGAACTATCTTGTAATTTTAAAAGCTAAGAAATGCGGAAGAGATACAGTGTTTTTCCTTTGATTTACTATTTACTCGCTTTATTATCCAATTTTTAGATTTAAACCTCTCTTTTACTTATTTTAATATTTTAATGCCTTATTTTTTATAATAATTAAAAAAAATAACAAAATGACTGATCGTTTGCTTCCTTACTGAAATAATTATTAAACCGTATTATTTAAATGTTGACTGTTAACGCGCTTTAGCTCTGTTTTAATCCCAAAAATTTTGTTGTTATTTTGATATCTCTGTTTGGGTTATCTTGTTAATTCTTAGTCTAAACATGAGAGGGTTATATATTTGTTAATTTGGACTACCGCCACCAATAGAACTGGGGTTAATTCAATTAGAGGGTAGCTTTCTGGCTGGCTATTGGCCAGTTTTCGGGCTGTTGGGGGAAGGGGGTGGGGCTGTTTTTAGATTTTCTTTCTGGGCTAAACTACAATTTTTTCTGAATAGTCGTCATATCCGCTTCCTCTTTGAAATTTGTTACTTCTTCCTGTTGGTAAGAGTCACAGGTACCAACCCTTTACACACCTTTTGTTTTTTTTATTCTGTCAAAATGGATAAGACTATTAATTTTATTTCATGGAATGTTAACAGCTAAAACAATTTGCTTAAACGCAAGAAAATCTTTGAAGTGTTTCACAGATTAAATGCTTAAGATCAGGTTGCTCAAGAGACTCATATCAGGAAGGAAGATGATGAACGTTTTCTTTTCAGATTTTGGAGGGGTCAACAGTTCCATTCAAATTCACAAGCAAAGGTGAAAGGAGTTTCTATTTTTATAGACTCCTCAATTTCGTTTGCCCATCATGAGATAATATCAGACCCAAATGGTAGATTTTTATTAATTACTGGTCTACTTCAAAATAAAAAAGTTGTTATGGTCAATGTTTATGCACCCCATGTAGATAATCCTGAATTTTGTAAACACTTGTTTGCATTATTTCCCAAGTTACATGAACACACTGTGATTATGGGTGGAGATTTTTACTGCTGTCTAAACACTTCGATGGATAGACCTGTGTCAAATCCTACACTTACAAACAAATCCGCTGTCTTTCTTAATTCTTTTTTAGTTGAATCAGGAATATCAGCTGTTTGGAGATTTCTGCACTCATATGATAAGGAACTTTCATTCTTTTCTCATGTCTACCATAATTACTCGAAGATTGATTATTTTTTCATTGATGCTAGACTAGCTTCACTTACTACGGACTGCAAATACGATGAAATTGCCATTTCTGATCATGCACCATTGAGATTATCAATTAAATTACCATATGTATCCTTTGATGTCAGACAATGGCGATTTAACCCTTCGCTATATCAAGACTTAGATTTCGTCCAATTTATTAAGGAACAGATTTCATTTTTCTTTTGAACTATTTTTACTGAAGAAATCTCCAGTGGCATAATATGGAAATCTTTTAAAGTATACATCCGTGGTCAAATTATTTCATATTCCGCTGGATTGAAAAAACGAACTAATAACGAAATACGTATATCAGCTGACAAGATTAAAGAAATCCATAAAACATATTATGTTACTCTCAATCTGGAGCTCTTTTAAAAAAAGAACAGAATTCCAACTACAACATAGTTTATTATTAACATCTTCAATTTAAAATCTACTACTTAAAAACAAAAGTCAATTTTATATACATGGTGACAAATCTGGTAAATTATTCGTCGACCAATTGAAAGCCACTATCTCTAAACGTCAGATTAATAAAATTAGTAAACCAGATGATACCTACGCGATAGGTCAAGTTCAAATTAATACATACTTTCAAGAAATTTATTCTTCTTTATACCAATCAGAATCCCCTGAGGATCCTATATTAATACAGGATTTTTAAGAGATTTGAAGACTCCCCAATTATCTTTAAATGAGCGCTCTACATGAAATACTCCCATTTCAGAGTAAGAAATTAAGAAAGTAATATTTTCAATGAATTCTTGCAAAGCACCCGGCCCTGACGGATATACAGCTGAATTTTCTCAATCCTTTAATGATATTTTTGTTCCCTGGTTAGTCAAAATGTTTAAAGATACCCTATCGGTGGGTAAACCACCACAATCTTTCTCTGAAGCAACTATTCCTTTAATTCTCAAAAAGGATAAATATCTCACTGATTGTGCATCTTATAGATCTATTTCTATATTAAATGTAGATACCAGAATATTTTCCAAAATATTGGCACTTAGATTGGAAAAGGTTCTTCCATAAATTATCTCTGAAGATCAGACAGGATTCATTCAGAATCGTTATCTACATTTTAATATTAGGAGATTAATGAATATTATATATACCCCTTCATCCCAAATTCCAGAATGTGTTGTTTCACTAGATGCTGAAAAGGTGTTTGACAGAGTCGAATGGGAATATCCATTCAGTACACTCCAAAAATGCAATTTTAGTTTTAAATTTATATCTGCGATTAAAATTATTTATTATGCACCTATGGCTCCAATACTTACTAATAATCAAAGATCTCCTTTGTTTAGGCTATTTCGCGCTAAGCCCTTTATTATTTGATATTGCGTTAGAACCTTTGGCTATTGCACTTCGGGATTTTTCAAATATATGTGATATTACTCGTGTACAGAAGATTCGTAAGATATCTCTTTACACAGATGACCTGTTACTTTATATTTCTAATCCGGAGAAATCTATCCCCGCAGTACTATCAGTATTAGATCAGTTTAGTGTTTTTTATGGCTATAGATTAAATTTTAATAAGAAAGAACTTTTACCATTTATATATAAACCCCAATTTATAACCAGTTACCTTTTAGATTGGTAACTGACTATTTTATGTGTTTAGGTGTTAAATTTACAAAGAGACATAAGAATTTACTTAAAGCTAATCTACTACCTTTAATTGACCACGTTAAACAATTATTTATCATTGGTAGGCCGAATTAATGCGGTTAAGATGAATATTTTACCAAAATTTTTGTATTTATTTCAAGCGATTCTAACTTTTGTTCCGAAATCTTCGTTTGACACTATTGATTCTAAAATTCTTTCATATATTTGGCAGAATAAAAACCCAAGGTTAAGAAAGAAATATTTTCAAAAACTAAAAAAAGGATGGTGGTATGGCCTTGACGAACTTTAGATTATATTATTGGGCAATCAATATTAGATATTTAATTTTTTGGATACAAGATTCAAATGTAATTCAACGCCCCAACTGGGTACACCTTGAGTCCCAATCAGTACTTGAATTTTCATTAGTTTCTATTTTAGGAGCTCCACTCACTTTTGCACTTAACAAATTAAGTAAACATATGATTAACCCTATTGTTAAACATACAATACGAATATGGTTTCAATTCAGTAAATTTTTTGGATTGAATATATTTAATCTATTAAATCCCATTCAATCTAATTTTTTCTTTCATCCATCCAGAGTTGACTCAGCTTTTTCCATATGGAAAAAGAAGGGAATATTATGTTTGCTTGATTTATTCATTAATAACTGGTTTTCATTCTTTGAACAATGGTCTAACAAATAAAATTTGCCTAGATCACACTTCTTCCGATATTTGCAGATCAGAAATTTTTAAAAAGCTACTATACCCTCTTTTCCCACACCTTACCAAACTGAAATTACTGAAAAACATTTCGGTTTTGATCCTTGTCAGAAGGGCTTGATAGCAATAATCTATGATCTAATCACGAAAATTCGTTCAGAACCACTGGAGAAAATTAAGAATGAATTGGAAAGTAAACTCCAGACATGTATACCTACAGAGACTTGGAAGAAAATTCTTCATTTAGTTAATACATCTTGAATGTGTGCCAGACATTCTTTGATACAGTTTGAGTTAGTTCACAGGACCCATATGTCAAAAGATAAGCTAACCCGTTTTTATCAACATATACATCCTATATGTGACAGATGTCAATCGGATGTGGCTTCTTCGACACATATGTTTTGGTCCTGTCCTCTTTTGGAAAAAAATATTGGAAAGATATTTCTAACATTATTTCAAATGTATTGAAGATTGATTTGTAACCTCATCCTATCACTGCAATTTTTGGATTAACAAGGATGGAGTCTGGCCATCTATCTGCCTCTGTTATCCGTATGATTGCCTTTGTTACCTTAATGCCCAAACGATCCATTCTGCTTAAATGGAAGCATCCAAAACTCCCTACTATTTTTCAATGGTACTCTCCATAGAACCATAGAACAATACAGCACAGAAAAGAGGCCATTCGACCCTTCTGGTCTGTGCCGAAACGTTAGTCCGCTAGTCCCACTTCCCTTCACCCATTCCATAACCCTCCAGACCTCTCCCGTCCATATATCTATCCAATTTATCCTTAAAGCTTAAGAGTGAGCCCGCATTTACTACATCAGATGGCAGCCCCTTCCACACTCCCACCACTCTCATAGTGAAGAAGTTCCCCCTAATGTTCCCCCTAAACCTTTCCCCTTTCACCCTAAAGCCACGTCCTCTCGTACTTATCGCTCCTAGTATAGTTGGAAAGACCCTATAGGCATTAACTCTGTCTATGACCTTCATAATTTTGTGAACCTCTATCAAATCTTCCCTCAATTCTTCTACGCTTCAAGGAATAAATTAGTAACTCAACTCCTGAAGACCCGGCAACATTCTAGTAAATCTCCTCTGCACTCTTTCAATCTTACTGATATCATTCCTATAGTTAGGTGACCAGAACTGCACACAATACTCCAAATTTGGCCTCACCAATGTCTTATACAACCTCACCATAACATCTCAACTCCTGTACTCAATACTTTGATTTATGAATGCCAGGATGACAACAACCTTCTTTAGAACCCTGTCTACCAGTAACGCCACTTCCAGGGAATTATGTATCTAAACTCCCAGATCCCTTTGTTCCTCCGCACTCTCCAGTGCCCTACCATTTACTGGGTATGTCCTACCTTGATTTGTCCTTCCAAAATGCAACACCTCATACTTGTCTGCATGAAATTCCATCTGCCATTTTCTGGCCCATTCTTCCAGTTTGTTCAGATCCCTCTGCAAGCTTTGAAATCCTTCCTCGCTGTCCACTACGCCTCCAAACTTGCTGATCCAATTTACCACATTATCATCTAGATCATTGATATAGACAACAAACAACAATGGCCCCAGCAGAGATCCCTGAGACACACAGGCCTCCAGTCCGAGAAACAATCATCCACTACCACTCCCTGTCTTCTCCCACACAGCCAATTTCGAGTCCAGTTTACAACCTTTCCACGGATACCTAGTGACTGAATCTTATGAACTAATCTCCCATGTGGGACCTTGTCAGAGGCCTTACTAAAGTCCATGTAGACAATATGTACTGCCTTTCCTTCATCTACTTTCTTGGTAACCTCCTCAAAGAACTCTACAAGATTCGTTAAACACGATCTACCACGCACAAAGCTATGGTGACTATCCTTAATAAGCCTTGGCTGTCCAAATACTTGTATATCCGATCTCTCAGAACACCTTCCAATAATTTACCTACTACTGATGTCAGGCTCCCCAGCCTATAATTACCTGGTTTACTTTTAGAGCCTATTTTAAACAATGGAACAACATGAGCTACCCTCCAGTCCTCCGGCACCGCACCCATGGCAAAGGACATTTTAAATATATCTGCCAGGGCCCCTGCAATTTCTACACCAGTTTCTCTCAAGGTCCGAGGAAATATCTTGTCACTCCCGGGGAATTTATCTACCTTTATTCGCTGTAAGACATCAAGCACCTCCTCCTCTTTAATCTCCATATGTTCCATGACCCTACAGCTTGTTTCCCTTCCTACCATATCCTCTATGCCAGTGTCCTGAGTAAATACTGATGCAAAAAAAAAACTGCTTAGGATCTCTCCCATCTCCTGAGGCTCCACACATAGACGACCACCCTGATCTTCTAGGGGACCAATTTTGTTCTGACTATCATTTTACCCTTAATATACTAGTAGAAACCCTTCGGGTTTACCTTTAGATTATCTGCCAAAGCAGCCTCATGTCGTCTTTTTTTCCTTCCTGATTTCCTTCTTTTTATTATTCTCTTACATTTTCTATATCCTTCAAGTACCTCATTTGTTCCTAGTTGCCTATACCTGCTAGACACCCCTCTTTTTCTTAACCAGAGCACCAATATCTTTTGAAAACCAAGGTTCCCTATGCTTGTTAACTTTGTCTTTAATCTTGGAAGGAACATGCAAAGTCTGCACTCCAAAATTTTGCCTATGAAGGCCTTCCACTTACTGAATACATCCTTGCCAGAAAACAAATTATCCCAATCCACTCTTCCTAGATCCTTTATCATTTCCACCAAATTGGAATTTCTACAATTTAGAACCTCAACCCGAGGACCAGACCTGTCCTTATCCATAATTAACTTGAAACTAATGACATTATGGTGCTGGCCCCAAAATGTTCACCTACACATACGTCTCTCACCTGACCTGTCTGATTCCCTAATAGGAGATCAAGTATTGCATTCTCTCTCCTTGGTACCTCTATATATTGATTTTGAATACACTCCTGACACATCTGACACATTCTGAGCCACCCAGCCCTTTCATAGTGTGGGAGTCCCAGTCAATATGTGGAAAGTTGAAATCCCCTACTATTACAAATTTCTGTTTCTTGCATCGGTCTGCTATCTCACGACAGATTTATTCCTCCAATTCTCTCTGACTATTGGGCTGTCTATAATACAACCCTATTAGTGTGGCCACACCTTTACTGTTCCTTAGCTCCACCCATATGGCCTCTGTAGACGAGCCCTCCGGACTGTCCTGTCCACGCACATCTACGATATTTTCCCTGACCAGTAACGCCACTCTTCCCCCTTTCATCCCTCCCCCCATCAAGTCTAAAACAACAGAACATTAAGCTGCCAGTCCTGCCCCTCCTGCAACCAGGTCTCACTAATAGCAATAATGTCGTAATCCCACGTGCCAACACTTCCTAAGCTCATCTTCCTTACCTACAATACTCCTTGCATTGAAAAAGATGCACCTGAGAACATTTATATCACGTACAAACTTTTGATTTCTGTCTATACCTGCAGTCCTCGCATGACATTTATCCTCCTCCACCTCACCATCTGCTCTAACACTCCGGTTCCCCTCCCCCTGAAAATCTAGTTTAAAACGCCCGGAGGAGCACTAGCAAACCTACCCGCAAGTATGTTAGTCCCCCTCCAGTTCAGCTGCAAACCGTCTCGTCGGAACAGAACCCACCTTCCCTGTAACAAGGCCCAATTGTTGAAGAACATGAAGACCTTCTTCCTGCACCATCTCCTTAGCCACGTATTTAGCTGCATGACCCTCCTATTTC
Source organism: Pristis pectinata (assembly GCF_009764475.1). Taxonomy (NCBI): domain Eukaryota; kingdom Metazoa; phylum Chordata; class Chondrichthyes; order Rhinopristiformes; family Pristidae; genus Pristis; species Pristis pectinata. The sequence goes on from NW_026262487.1 coordinate 36,478, forward strand.
GAACCTCACTAGCTCGTGGCACGTGTAGGAATCCTGAGATTGCAACCCTGGAGGTCCTGTCCTTTAACTTTGCACCTAATTCTCTAAACTTACTTTGCAGGACCTCCTCCTCCTTCCTATCCACGTCATTGGTCCCTACATGGACCACGACATCCTAAGAGTATCGAGAACTCGATCAGAGATATCGCGGACCCTGGCTCCAGGGAGGCAACAGACAATCCGGGATTCTCGATCTCTCCCACATAACCTCCTATCTGTCCCCCTGACTATCGAATCCCCTATCACTACTGCTCTCCTTTTTTCCCTCCTTCCTTTCTGAGCCGAGGGTCCCGTCTCGGTGCCAGAGACGTGACCACTACAACTTGTCCCTGATAGGTCGTCCTCACCAACAGTATCCAAAACGGTATACTTATTGTTGTAGGGAACGCGCACAGAGGTGATCTGCTCTTTCTGTCTGTACCCGTTCCCTTTCCTGACAGTCACACAGCTACCTGCCTCTTGACTTTCAGGGGTGACTATCTCCCTGAAACTCCAGTCTATACCTGCCTCTGCCTCTCGAATGATCTGAAGTTCATCCAGCTCCAGCTCCCTAACTCGGTTTGCCAGGAGCTGCAGCTGGATGCACCTTTCCAGGTGTAGTCATCAGGGACAAGTGCGCTCTCCCTGACTTCCCACATACTGCATACGGAGCACACGACTGCCCTAACAGCTGGCATCACTACCCACTTCTTAATATTTAAAATAAAGGTACCTACCCGGCCTTACCTATTTGGTTGCAAGCTCTTCCTCAGCCTCTCGAGCCAAAGCCTCAAGAGCTCCACTCCTACCCTGAGCCACTCATACACTGGCCGCTCCTCTTCAGATACCCTTCTTTATATTTGTCCCTGTTGACTATCCCAGGTACTCACTCCCTCTAATTAACCAACCAACACTCAGTTTTAAATAATCAGCCCTACCTGCTGGAGACCCGTTTTTCCAACGTCTCCCGGGCCGATCCTGTAAGGGAAAAGCCCGCGCAAAAACTATTTTAAATAATCAGCCGCTACCTGTTAGATACAAGCTGGTCCAATGGCTTCCGGGCCGATCCTGTAAGGTAAAAGCCCGCGCAAAAACATATATAGTCTCAAACTATATCATGTTTAATCTTGGAAAAGTTTAGGAGTGGTACTGTTGATCCTTCGCTTAAATTTGAGGAAGTTTGGTGTCCATTTAGTCAATATTTTCACATGATATATATCCTCTTCTAATAACCTGTCAACTTAGAGGAACGGAGTTGACGACATAATATTCCTCTGTTTCTACTGAGAAATTTCAGTCCGGTTTTTTTTTGTTTGTTTTTTTTTCCTGTTTGTTTTGTTTTGATTTTTTTTTTCCTTAGCTTAGTTTGCTTTGATATACTGTATATAAATTTTCATATTGTCTTGGGGACATTTTTTCTTTCTTTTATATTTTATAATAGAACATAGAACAATTACAGCACAATTCAGGCCCTTTGGCCCACAAAGCTGTGCCGTACATGTCTGAGAAGTCACTAGGCTTACCCATAGCCCTCTATTTTACTATTTAGTATAATAAAACTTTTTCTTTCCTTTCTTTAATATTATATTCATTCACTAAGAGATCTTTGGATCTACAGATTTTTTTATATACTCTATTGTTCTTTATGATTATCCATGTCATGATTATTCTCCCGATCTCTTTGTATTACATGTATAAACATTGATGCTATATATCAATCTGTATTAATTTGAAAACTAATAAAAAGATTGAAAAAGAAAGCCATGTCCATCCATAGCCCCCCTACTGCTACGTTGAGGCCAGACGTAGATTGAAGAAGCAACCCTTCATATTTCGCCTCGGGAGCCTTCAACCTGATGGCCTCAATATCGATTTCTCTAACTTCCGGTAGACACCCTCTCTTCTCCCCCTCCTTTTTACACCCTTCCCTCATTCCTGTGGCACCCTCCCCTTTTCTTTCCCCTTTCCTCGTCCTCATGACCTGCCCATCTATTCCCCAACTCATTCACTCTATTCCATGGTCCACTGCCCTCTCCGATCAGATTCCTTCTTCTTCAGCCCCTTATCTCTTCTCCCTGTCACCTCTCAGTTTCTTAAATCTCCCCGTCCCCCACCCTCCTACCTTCCGCCTCCCACCTGGACTCACCTATCTGTGCATCTGTGTGTTCTCCTCCCCTTCCCCCCACCTTCTTATTCAGGCTTCTGTCCTCTTCCGTTCCAGTCCTGACGGAAGGTCCCGAGGTTCCTCCAGCATTTTTGTGTGTTTTGCTCACTCTGTTATGCACAGACTTACATATCCTTCCTGCAGTGACTCCAACCCCACTTAGAGGCCACTTTCATTCCTTCGGCCACCAACCACCAGGACTCAGTCTTCCTGCTCTGTCTCTAACCTATCTCCACGTGGTATCCTGGACCAGTCTCCGTTCAAGGCAGGTCATTCCAGAAAAGTGCACCACATCCTCCAGAGACCTCCAGCCCTTCTGAAATCGGCAGTGGGGCAGGAATTGACCAGCATTCACCTCCCGATGAAATGCACATCTAAGAAGTGAATCATGGGGAGCAGCGTGCCCTTCGCCCGATGATCCAGGCTACAGAGTTGTTCAATGACCCAACAGACACAAGATGTTGGTACCTGAGGATGTGTCTCCTGCTGGGACAGAGGATGATTGCTGGGTGGGGTCTCCAGTTGATGATCTTTTGAGCTGATCCTCTGTGGAAGTCTCTGGGTCTGGAATCAAGCAGAGGCATGGGAGAGTGGAACTACTAACACAGATCATTGGGCTGGGGTAGGAGATCAGGGAATGGACGACTGGGTGTGTGGGGAAACCAACATCAAACAGCCTCGCTCCGTACCTTTATCCACCGTCCTCCTCCCTATTTTTTGGCAATCCTCCTCATTAATCTGTGACCCCCATCCCCGTTACTCTGCCCCTTGCTGCTCATTCATTCCACACCATTGCCTAAAACACCCGGAGGGCCTGAATCCCCAGAGCCCACCAATACCAACCCCATATCCTGACCTCGTTCATCACTCCAAGGTACAAACTTTCCACAAAAAGAAACAGCATTCTCCGATGCCCAAATCCTGCAATGCCCCCTGATGCACCAACTCTTCAAAAGCTGCCTGTTACTACAGCATTTTATGACTTCTTAACTTCGCAAAGCTTCAGGTGCCCAGCATCCCCTCACCTCTCTGGTTGTTACTCACCCCTACAGTTCTCTGAAACCTTGACCACCAAGGTCTAACTCAGCATGTTTGATGAGCCCAGACTCTTCCACCAGTCTCCTCAAGCACACGTCTCTTGACCACTGTCCTACTTACTTCATTGGTACTTATAACCTGCTGTTGCTGGTCAATCATAGGTATTATCCTCAGTGAAGGCTGTGTCCAACTCTCTCGCCCACGTCGTGAACTTTCGTGAAGCTGACTCAAACATCCCCAGTGACCACTGAAATCTCCTCACCAAACAAACACCAGGACCGGCCTCCAACCCATCTCACCTGTCCCCAAGAACCAGCCTCAGACCATGGCACATTGTTTATCATGGGTGTGTGAACAATCCTATGAGTGGTGTCTGGCACTGCTGAAATTGGCCTGGGGTGGGAGTGTGGGGAGGGAGGGAGCAACAGTCACTGCCATTCACGGCCCGCTACACAGGACATACAGCAGGGAAAGAGTGTATGAGAATCACTTGCCACAGAGTAAGAAGGATTGAATGATCCCACAGACACAAGGATTTTTACCTGAGGATGTGTCTCCTGCTGGGACAGAAGTCCGTTCCTGAGTGGACTCTCCAGTCAATACTTTGGGATGTTCCCTTGTGGAAGTCTCCATGTCTGGAATAAAGTAACAGAAATAAGTGAGAGTGGAAACACAGAAATAGGTCATTAGGCTGGGACAGGACTTCAGAAAATTGAGGATTGGGTCTATGGGAAAAAATAGTGGGTGGGGAAATGAAAATGATTAAAAACAAATTGAGCAATTGCTCAGAATAGAACTTGATTTCAGAGAACAGGAGATACCTGTCCAGGATTGTACTCATATGCAACTGGTGTCTAACCTCACAACGCAAACAAGACACAATCATCGAATACAGTCCGTGCCTTACTCCTTTTCCCTCTCTCGTTAGTGTCCATCCCTCTCAAACAATATCTCCACCCATCGTTCCTGAATCATTAAAATCCCTCTCCACAATCCTCCACGTCCCTGTCATTTCCACACTCACATTCATTCCCCGCTGTCAGTCCACCCACTTCCCTCACTCCCTCCACCACACACCCCTCAGTCCGGTTAAAGTTCCAGGATAGAGACTTGAGTGAGACTGTTTCAACAAGCCCTACAACTAACACTTGAGCTTTTAGCTGGTGACGGAATTGTGGCCAAATTCTCAGCGGTTTCATGTCCTGTACCCTTCTGTTCACGAGTTCGTGCCGACCCTGAACCTGTGATAAAGTAGGGACACATGGTGGGCGGAGGAAACATGGAGGGAACAAACAAGCTGCTCCTTCTGATCAAAGACTGCAGACAATGGCCCAAATCAGCCTTTGTTTATACCAACAAATTGCCATCACACTCCGATGTTGTGTCTCCTCAGGAACCCACAGAGTGGTGGAGCCCGGTATGCGCTGCCAGTGGTGGTCGTGGAGGCAAATACAGCCCACAACTCACCACGTAAGGACATAGCATTCCCTCACACCTCCCTCCGTCCCTGACATCTCAATCCACATCCTCCTCCTGCAGTCAATTCATGCTTCACACCAAGGATGGTCCGTCCCGCTCACTTACGACATATCACCCAAATCGCCTGGGTCTTTCCAACAAGTGTGCGTGGAGGTGACTGAAACCCTCTCTGCTGAGTCTCTTCATTCCCGATCCCTCAGTCAGTCCAGTATGATTCGTCTGGATACAACATCCCACAGTCCTCAGTACTGACCCCACTTCCCTCCGTCATTGAACATAGAACAGTACACTACAGGAACTGGCCCTTCGGCCCACCATATTATGCTGAATTAATGAAACTGGTAATTAAACACCTAACTAAACTAATCCCTTCTGCTGGAACAATGTCCACATCCCTCCCTCCTCTGCACATTCATCTGCTTATCTGTGAGCCCGTTAAATGCCTCTATGTTATTTACCTCCACCACAGACATTAGCAGTGGAATCCAGACACCACTGTGTAAAAAAATGCTTTTACTTACCCCCTCCCACCTTAAATGCATGCACTTCCGTACAACCAAAGTTTTTCCAACCTTTACTTATAGCATGTGCCCTCTAATCCAGGCAGCATCCTTGTAAACCTCTTCTGCACCCTCTCTAAAGCCTCCACGTCCTTCCTGTAATGGAGTGACCAGCATTGAATGCAAGACTCCAGATATGCCTGGTCAGAGGTTTGTAAAGCTGCAACATAACTTCCTGACCCTTGAACACAGTGCCTCGACCAATGAAGACGAGCACGCTATTCGCCGTCTTTACATCCCAGTCAACCTGTACAGCGACTTTCAGGGAGAAACTCACTCACTCATCCACACCTTGGCCCATCCACATCACTTCCCTTGTTCAGCTCATCCGACAACCTTCTGTTGTCACTCACCCCTCTCCCCTCGGACCCTCCTGGCCCGACCCATTCCCCTCCGACCCTCCTGGTCCGCTCTTTTCTCAGAAGTTCTCACACTGCCCTCTTCTCTCAGAACCTCCAGAGCTGCTCCACTGCCCCCCAGACCCTTCACACCGTCCCAGTTTCATTGTACCTGTCTTCTATGTTCTGCCATCAGAACCTACAGACCCCTCCCTGGACCCTCCCACCTAACTACCCTCATTCACTCCCATATATTCTTTGATTCTGGTTGAATCTCGTAAATATAAATTTTGGAGATAGGATCATTTTAGAAATTCCTATGCTCGATACCTGAGCTTGTATTTGGTACCGGGAGCAAGCACAAACTCCCCATGGGTTCTGGTGGTGTTGTTTGCATGGGTTGCTGAGTTGATGCAGATGCTGGCTCTGTAATAAATAGAGACACGTGGTGGGTGCAGGAGACGAAACAATTTACCGGCTGGTTGGGAGGGAATGAAACTCCAGAGAATGACTGAATATCTAAACAAAACTTCAGATGCTGCCAGACAAAACCTAAAAGTGAAAATGCTGGGAATACACATCTGGTCAGCCTGCATCTGTGGGAAGAGCAGCAGTTAACAATTCAGCTTGGAGACCCTTTGACAGAACTGACTGATATCAGACTAACATATTCTGCGTTGTCAATGTGTCATCAGTCTCCAATTGCACCACTCCCTGAGTCATTGCGATGCCCTCACCGTCATTCTGTCACACTTTCCTCAGTACGTCCATGTCACTGCCGTGCACCAGAGATGGACGGCACTGAACCCAACGCCAGGAAAGGTCGAGGGGGAAGGCAAACAGTACATTGTTACCCTGTGGCCATTTGACTTGAACACAAGTGTGCTGTTTTGGATACCGTTTTGGGGGTGAGGAAGAGGCTGACTGATCAGGAGGAGGCAGCGGCAGCCAGGGCTGTAACGGCCGGGCTGCCTCTGAGGCTCAGCAGGGAAGTGCGAAGGCAAATAAAACTATAGTGATTGGAGACTCAATCGTTAGGGTACAGGGGCAGACAGGACATCCTGTGGCCACAAAGGAGACTCCAGGATGGTGTGTTGCCTCCTTGGTGCCAGGGTCCAGGATGTCTCCGAGTGATTGCAAAACATTCTCAAGGGGGAGAGTCAGCACCCAGAAATATTTGTGCACATTGGCATAAATGATATGGTTTGAAGAAGGGATGAGGTCCTGTAGAGTGAATATAGGGAGTTAGCAAAGAGGTTAAAAAGCAGGACTTCGAGGAGACTAACCTCTGGATTACTCCCTATGTCACGTGCTTGTGAGGGTAAGAATAGGAGCATATTGCAGATGAATGTATGCGTGTCCAGTTGTTACATGGGGCAGGGATTCATATTTTTGGACCACTGGGAGAACTTCTGGGGAAGAGGTGACCTGTACAAGAGAGACAGGTTGCACTGAATGGAGTGGGACCAATATCCTGGCAGGCAGATTTGTTAGTTCTACGAGGGAGCTTTTAACCTGGATTGCCAATTGGGTGGTGTCCATCTCAGCTTTGAGGAAGATGGGATGCAGGAAGTTCATGAAGAATTCAATGATATTAAGTTCATTAGACAAGATGGGCAGCAACATGGCAGGAGCAAGGAGGGACTGTTGGATTAAACTGTATTTATTTCAATACAAACGATCTGACAGGTGAAGCAGATTAACTAAGGACATGGATAGTATGCGGAACTGGGATATTACAACCACAACGGAAACATGGCTGAGGGGGGACATGACTGACGGGTAAATGTTCCAGGGTACAGGTGCTATAGGCAGGATAGAGGTGGAGGAAAGACAGGAGGAGGAGTTGCATTTCTGATTAAACACTGGATGACGAAGTATATTGAGACTCATATCGGGAAAAAGGAGGTGTCATGGGTCTGGTACAGGCAGCAGAGTACAAGGGATACAGGAGTGTACTTAAGGAAATCAGAGTGGCAAAAGGGGGACCTGAGATAGTTTGGGCAGAGTAGATTATCATAGACAACGTGAATATCACTACCCTTTCAACAGTCTTCATTATCTCTCCATCACTATCCCCATCCCACCAGCACGACCCCCTCATCATTCCTTCCGTTCCCCTCAGGGGGATTTGTGAAGACCTCTGGTTCTGTGATGCCCTTAAGGGAGGAGAATTCCATCCCACAACCTAACTCCAGTTTCACACTATCACGGACAGTACCAGATCACAAGGTATAAGGGAGCAGACCAGTCCCCTGAAGCTGATCATAGATAATTTATGCTGTCCACAAAACTTCTGTTCTGGTTCCCCATAAATCTCAATTGCTCAATCTTCCAAACGTGTATCTATCTCCACTTGAACTATATCTCATGATCTGGCCTCCGCCACCCTGGTGGACAACAAATACTGGAGATTCACTACCATCTGAGAAGAAATTTCTACAAACAGTTTTAAATATCAGGTCCCTTTTTTGTAACTATGTCCAATGTTTGAGGCTCTTCCATGGGTGAGAACATTTCAACATCTACCCTATCAATTCCTGTTAGGGCCTCACATGTTTGAGTAATGTTACCTCTTGCTTCTAAACTGAAAGGAATACAGAATCAAACTGTTTGGCCTCTTTTAAAAGGACAATCCTCTCATCCCAGGTATTAGATCAGTGAATCTCATTTCCACCTTGGACAGTAGAGCTCCTGCCTCACAGCTCCAGCTAACTGGATTCAATCCTGATCTCTGATGATGTCTGGTAAGAATATATCCTCTCTTGGGGTGAATGTCACATGCCCTCTAAATATCTTCTCCTTAATCCAACATGTATGGGAAGGTTTCCTGAAGTCCACCTTGTCAAGTCCACCCTTATCATTTTATATACCTTGATTATATCCTTTCTTAACCTCCTCGGCTCCAGTGAGAACAGACCAAGCATCTCAATACTACCCTCATAAATGAAACACTCCATCCCAGGTGACATTCTTGTGAATTGCCTCTGCAGCAACTTCACATTCTTCCTATAGTGTGGTAACCAGAACTGCAGACAAGACTTTGACCGTTTCATAAAGTTCTGTATTCAGTGCCCTGACTAATAAAGTTCAGTATCTCATATGACTTCCTAACTAGCTGACTTGCCGCCTTCAAAGATCATTCTCCCTCTGTTTCCCAGTTTTCCCTCAGACCTTATCATTCATGGTCTATGTACTAGCCTCACTAATACCCCAAATCTTCATATCAAATTTCTCTGGATTAAACTCCATCCGCCATTTCTCAACCAATTTCACCATCTCCCTGTATTCTGGAGACACAAGAGATTCTTCAGATGCTGGAACCTGGAGCAACACACACAGAATGCTGGAGGTACTCAGCAGGTCAGGCAGCATTGATGGAGAAAAATAAACGTGTCGACGTTTTGGGTCGAGACCCTTCATCAGGACTGCAAATTAAAAGGGCAGAAGCCGGTTTATTGTTTATTGCTGCCTGACCTGCTGACTTCCTCCAGAATTTTGTGTGCGTCTCTCTGAAGTCCGACTACTTTACTCATCATCAAGGACACCAACAATCTTCGTGTCATCTGAAAGCTTACTGATCACGCCTCCCACATCTACATCCCATTCATTCACGTGCACTTCAAAGAGGTTTATGTTGCTCTGATTCAATCTATTCATTCTCACCCAATTATTTTTGCAATGATGGATAATTTACTGCAGTCAATTCATCGATGCACGTCTTTGGGACATGGCCAGGAACAAAGTGTATGGGGTACACACACACGCAGTCACACGGAGAACGTGGATAATCCACACAGGTCAGGATGTAACCCGATCGCTGGAGCTTTGTGCATCAGTCCTCCTCCTGCTAACACTCTGTGTTTACACAAATCGATCTGCTCTACAAAATGGGTTGCATTTAAAGTATATTGACAACTTTAAAAAGAGCACATGTTAGAAATGAAGATAGAACATGCTGGGAACACTCAGCAGGTCCGGCAGCATTTTTGCAGAGAGAAAGAGGGAGAGGGCGACTTAATGTTTCAGTTTAAGGACACTTATCCAAAATCTATAGGGCCCCCGGTAGCAGTAAGGATACAAAGGAACAGATTGGGAGGCAGCTTTTGGAAAGATGCGAAAATAACAGGGTTATTATGATGCGAGACTTCAACTTCCCAAATATTGATTGGCACCTGCTTAGTGCCAAAGGTTTAGATGGGGAGGAGTTTGTTAAGTGTGTCCAGGACGGATTCCTAACACAGTATGTCAACATACCGACTGGAGGGAATGCCATATTAGATCTAGTTTTAGGTAATGGACCAGGACTGGTCACAGATCTATTGGTGGGTGAGCATTTGGGGGACAGTGACCATTGCTCTATAACCTTTAGAATTGTCATGGACAGGGATAGGAGCGAAGAGGACGGGAAGATATTTAATGAGGGAAAGGCGAATTATGAGGCTATAAGGCGAGAACTTCAGAGTGTAATTTGGGATGACATTTTTGAAGGGAAATGTACTATGGAGATGTGGTCGATGTTCAGGGATCTTTTTCAGGATGTTTGGGATAAATTTGTCCCGGTGAGGCAGAGAAGGAATGTCAGGGCGAAGGAACTGTGGGTGATGAGAGACGTGGAACAACTAGTTAGGAAGAAGGCAGCGTACATAAGGTGTAAGCAGCAAGGATCAGACGGGACTTGTGAGTAATATAGAGTAGCAAGGAGGGAACTTAAGAAGGGGCTGAGGAAAGCGATAAGGGGACATGAAAAGGCTTTAGCGTGTAGGGTTAAGGGGAATCCCAAGGCTTTGCACTCGCACGTGAAGAGCAGAAGGATGGCTAGAGTAAAGGTGGGTCCGATTAAAGACAAAGGAGGGAAGCTGTGCCTGGAAGCTGTAGAAGTGGGTGAGGTTCTCAATGAATACTTCTCTTCAGTATTCACCAAGGAGAGTGGTCTTGATGATGCTGAGAACAGTGTTGGTGAGGGTAATGTTCTAGAGTACGTAGATATCAGGAGAGAGAGGATGTGTTGGAGCTGTTAGAAAATATTAGGACAGATAAGTCCCCGGGGCCTGACGGAGTATTCCCCAGGCTGCTTCGTGAGGCGAGGGAGGAGATTACCTGAACCGTTGGTTAGGATGTTTGAGTCCTCCTTGTCCAAGTGGATGGTACAGGAGGATTGGAACGGTGGCGAATGTTGTCCCATTATTCAAAAAAGGTAGTAAGGATAGTCCAGGGAATTACAGACCGGTGAGTCCCACGTCTGTGATTAGTAAGCTGTTAGAAAGGATTCTAAGAGATAGGATCTGTGAACATTTAGAGAATCATGAACTGATTATGGGCAGCCAGCATGACTTTGTAAAGGGATGATCTTGCCTCACAAGCCTGATAGAGTTCTTTGAGGAGATGCCCAGGAAGATTGATGAGTGTTGTGCAGTGGATATGGTCGACATGGATTTTGGTAAGGCGTTTGACAAGGTTCCTCATGGTAGGCTTCTTCAGAAGGTCAGAGGCCAAGGGATCCAGGGAGGCTTGGCAGTGTGGATTCATAATTGGCTTGCCTGTAGAAAGCAGACAGTTGTGGTGGAGGGAGTGCATTCGGATTTGGGGGTTGTGACCAGTGGTGTCCCACAGGGATCGGATGTGGGAGCTCTACTTTTTGTGATATTTATTAATGACTTAGATGAGGGGGTGGAAGGCTGGATTAGCAAGTTTGCAGATGACACAAAGATCGGTGGTGTTGTGGATAGTGTGGAGGGCTGTCGAAGTTTACAGAGGGATATTGATAGGATACAAATCTAGGCTGACAAGTGGCAGATCGAGTTCAATCCGGAGAAGTGTGAGGTGGTACACTTTGGAAGGACGAACTCCAGGGCAGTGTACAAGTTAAATGGCAGGATTCTGTGTAGTGTAGAGAAGTAGAAGGATCTGTGCGTTCATATCCTCAGATCACTGAAAGTTGCCTCACAGGTGGATAGGGTAGTTAAGAAAGCTTATTGGAGGTTAGCTTTAACAAGTCGTGGGATCGAGTTTAAGAGCCGCGAAATAATGATGCAGCTTTACAAAACACTGGTTAGACCACACTTCCTGTGTCCAGTTGTGGTTGCCTCATTATAAGAAGGATATGGATGCGTTGGAGAGGGTGCAGAGGAGATTTACCAGGATGCTGCCTGGATTAGAGAGTATGGAATATAAGGAGAGACTAAAGGAGCTAGGGCTTTACTCATTGGAGAGAAGGAGGATGAGGGGGAGATATGATAGAGGTATATAAAATATTAAGAGGAATAGATATAGTGGGCAGCCAGCACCTCTTTCCCAGGGCACCAATGCTCAAAAGAGGAGGACATGGTTTTAAGGTGATGGGTAGGAAGTTCAAGGGAGATATCAGAGTTTGGTGCATGGAATGCGCTGCCTCGGCTGGTGGTGGAGGCTGATACATTGGACAAGTTCAAGAGATTGTTAGATAAGCATATGGAAGAATTGGTGTTAGAGGGATATGTGGGAGGAAGGGGTTAGATAGTCTTTGGCGTGGTTTGAAGGTCGGCACAACATGGTGGGGCGAAGGCCCTATATTGTGCTGTATTGTTCTATGGTTCTATGGTTCTCTCTCTGGCTGTACTGTGTATGTTAATGACCTACATTGGAAATGTGGGTGCTGCTGTTACACATGTTACTGCTGTTACTGATGCAGGGAATGCATCAATTGAATTCTGCAGTACCAGCTCACACAACCGGAAACCAGATGCCAAATGATGTGTTCTAATGACCTTTGCTGGGCATCAGCACACAGTAAACTCGCCCAGACTCCTTGCAGAATAGAAATGGATTCTGTTTAATATAGAAACCCTGGTAGAGTAGCACCTTCTGAGCACTAAACTGGGAATTAGTCTGAAGTTTCTGCAGGTGTCTCTGAAGTGGTGGTAGCCACAGTGAGTTGGCACAGAGCAAAGTTGACGGCCACTTCGGAATGGAGAGAGACCACAATGGATATGGTCTTTATGGATGTGGTAGAAGCAAAGGCTGGTGTCATTTTTCACGAAGATGGACTTTGCCTTTTTTTTGTTCTAATTATGTTCTTTCTTGTAAAAATTGTGTTTATTGTATGTTTCTGTTTTTCTTGGGAATATGATGCTATGTGCCTGGGATGCTGCTGCAAGTAAGTCTTCACTGCACCTGTGCATACGTGCATTTGTGCAAATGACAATAAACTCGACTTTGACTTTGTGTAGAGGCAAAGGAAACCAGGACTGGAGATTGTCAGAATGCTTTTTGCTTTCTGCTAATACTTTAATGCAAGAGGCTTGGGTAATAAAAGCGATGAATTAGGAGAATAGATAGGCATGTGGGTGAATGTGAGCAGCCATGAGTGAAATCTGGCACAAAGATGTTAAGAGGCATGTTTATTTCAGAGATAAGCATAACATGCTTATTTCAGAGATTCAGAGCAGATGAATAAAACATATAATTGGAGGAGGCGGAGTGTGTTGCCCAAAAATACCGTCTCCTCCAGTGGGTAACAGAAGAAATTGATCTATTGGGGGTCAGGGTACAGCAAACAAGTACATCCTGCCGTCATTTAGCACCGAATTGTGACTGGATTCATGTCGGTTGGGACTGTCCTGCCCCAATGTGACTTAGCATCAGAAGAACATTAGGCAAGGAGTACATTGTATCACTATCAAATATAAAGGTACAACTTCGCAGAATGCTTCCAAAATTGTTTATTAACCCCAAGATAATTACACGTGCACGAACACCTGATTTTGGTGAAACATCCTTCCGTGGCAGAAAATTGCCAAAATGACATATTTTATGAAATCAACTTAATTTTGTTTCAAAATTGAAGTACAGAAATGTGTGAGTTTCCTGATCAAGTCCAAGCTCCCCATATAGATCAGTTGTTATATTATGAGTTAACATGACGGGATTCTGGATGGCTTCAGTGTTCTGCACTATTAACTGCTGCTCTGGGACGGGGGACTCCATAATTACCTTCAAATTAGCTCATAAGAAGAAACCAGGATTGATCATGAGAGAACTGCACCACACTCCTGTTGCTGCCCCGGTGCTTCACTCACAATAACTTCCTGGACAAAGCTGGAGGGGAGATTCACCAGAGTGTTCCCTGGGATGGAATATGTCAGTTACGAGTAGAGGCTGGAACGACTGTGCTTGTTTTCCCTGGAAAAGAGGCAGCTGATGCGAGGACTGATGGAGGGATACAACACCATGAGTACCATATATAATGTATTAGAAAGCTTTTCTCCCATGGCAGAAGTGTCTAAGACCGGAGGACATAGGTTTCAGTTGAGAAGTACGAGCTTTAGAGGGGATCTAAGGGAGAATCTTTTCACCCAGTGGATTGCTGCAATCTGGAACACACTGCCCGAGTAGGTGGTGGTGGAGACAGGTATTCCTAGCATAATTAAGACGTGCTAGACAAGCACTTAACCTGCCAAGACATTGTAGGCTATGAACCAAGTGCGGGTACACGAGAATAGTTCATGATGATCAGCATTTGCTGTAGGGTGTATAATTATAATGAACAAGAGGCCATGTGTGTTGGACTGAGATAGAACATCCATGGTGAGTGGCATAGCCCCTCAATCATCAGAGAATACTGCCTAATGCCCTCAGAGATTGCCCTGCTCCAGGACAGGACTTCAGGCAGTGATTAGGGATGTGCCGTTGGTTACAAGGACTGAATGGTTGAAGGGAAGTCGCTGTTTAAGAACTTTGTGGTGTGGGGCATTCAGGCATCTGTACCTCCTGCCCGTTGGGAGCTGCGAGAAGACGGCACCGCCCGGATGGTCGGGGGATCTTTGGAAAAGGACATTGCCTTCTTGAGGCAGCGCCTGCTGTAGATAATACCGATGGTGGGGAGGGATGTGCCCGTGATGTATTGGGCAGAGCCCACCACTCTCTGCAGCTTCTCACGTTCGTGCCCAGTCGAAATTCCGTCCCAGACCGTGATACAACCGGCGTGGAGACTTTCAGCAGTGCATCTGCAGAAAGTTTGTTCGACGGTTCGGTGAAAAGCCGAAACTCCCTGACCTCTTAAGACAGTACATTGGCGGCCGCGCCTTCCTTGTGATTGCATCTAAGTGCACGGATGTTGTTGTTGGAGATGGAGGGGTCTCCCAGTGTCTCAGACACACCCGGCCCCGACATCCCTCTCGTTCTCCATCTGGAGGGCCTGTCATTTCAACAGAACGCCACCAGGTGGGAGTGTTGGCCACAATGCACAAACCACAGCTGGGTGGGAGCGTCATCGAGTCAACCAGCACGGATACAGGCCCTTCGGACCAACTGGTCCATGCCGGCCAAGATGCCCCATCCAAGCGTGTCACATTTGACAGCATTTAGCCAAATACCTTCTAAACATTTGCATTCTATATTCTTGTCCAACAGTATTTTAAAGTTGTTGTTGGTAAATCGGTTTATGTTTGTCACCTGCACCGAGGTAAAGTGAAAAACCTGTCTTGCATACCGACAGTACAGGTCAAATCATTACATAGGTCATTGAGGTAGTACAGGGTAAAACAATAACAGAATGAAGAATAAAGTGTTACAGTAACAAAGAAAGTGCATTGCAGGCACGCAATGAGGTGCAAGGGCAAAAACGAAGTAGAATGTGAGGTCAAGAGTTATTTTATCTTTATCGAGCACCGTTCAATAGTCTTAGAACAGCGGAATAGAAGTTGTCCTTGAGCCTAGAAGTAAACGCTTTCATGTTTTTGTGTCTTCTCGATTGGACGGGGCGGAATAGTGAATGTCCGGAGTTGGAGGGATCTTTTATGATGTCGGCTGTTTACCCAAGTAGCGAGAAGTGTAGACAGGGTCCGCAGAGCAAGGCTGGTTTCCGTGATGTGCAGAGCTGTGTCCGCAACTCTCTGCATTTTCTTGCGTCTTGGGAAGAGGAGTTGCCATTCCAAGCCGTGTTGCATCCAGATAGGATGCTTTTTATTGTGCATGGATAAAAATTGGTGAGTGTCAAAGTGGACATGGCAAATTTCCTCATCATCCTGAGGGAGTAGAGGTATTGGTGAGCTTTCCTGGCCGAGCCGTCAACTGTTGGAACAGAACAGGCAACTGGGGATATTCACTCCAAGGCACTTGAGGCTCTCAACCACCTAGACTTCATCTTTGAAGTACAAAGGTGCATGTCCACCGCCCCTTTCCGAAATTCAATGACCCGCTCTTTCGTTTCAATGACGTTGAGCGAAAGCTTGTTGTCATGGGTGTAGAATGACTGTGGGGAACAATAGGCAGTTGAAATGGCAAAATTACATCAGTGGGATGGGCTAAAGTGTGTCGACTTTAATTCGAGATGTATCAGGAATAAACTGATGAACTTAGAGCATGGGTAAGTAAGTAGAACTACGACGTGATGGCCATTACAGAGACTTGGTTATGGCAAAGTCTTGAAGAGCTGCTAGACATTCCGGGGTATAGATGTTTCAAAAAGGACAGGGACGGAGGTAAAAGAGGTGGGGGAGTGTCTTTGCTAATCAGGGACATTGTCACAGCTGTAGAAAGGAGGATGTCACATAGGAAACAGTGGGTCAGTGTGGGTGGAAGTCAGAAATTGGAATGGAGCAATCACTCTATGAGGAGAATTCTGCAGACACCCCAATAGCAGCAGAGACACTGAGGAGCGGATGGAGAGGCAGGTTTTAGGGAGACCGAGAGAGAGCGAGAGCGAGAGAGAGAGAGAGAGAGAGAGAGAGAGAGAGAGAGAGAGAGAGAGAGAGATGGACGTTTGTGAGGATGGCTTACGACAGACTGAGATGCCAGTGCATGTCTACGCAATGAAAGAGGATGTGCTGGAACTTTTGAAAACATTACGATAGATGAGTCACCGGGGCAGGATGGGAGATATCCAAGGTTATTACTGGAAGCATGGAAAGGGATTGCTGCACCTTTGGCGATGATCTGTGCGTCCTCACTGACCACAGGATTTGCTCCAGATGATTTGATGGTGGCAAATGTTGTTCTGTTGTTTTAGAAAGGGAATAGGGATAACCCTGGGAATTACAGACCAATGAGTCTTACTTCAGTGGTGGACACGTTACTGGAGAAGATTCTTAGAGACAGGATTTATTGGCATTTAGAGAAGCAAACGCTGATCAGTGACAGTCAGCACAGCATTGTGAGGGGCCAGTCGTTCCTCATGAGTCTCATTGAATTCTTGAGGATGTGACAAAGCATATTGATGAAGGTAGCACACTGGATGTGGTGTACATGGATTTTAGTAAGGTGTTTGGTAAGATTCCTCATGGAAGCCTCATTCAGAAAGTCAGGAGGCATGACATCCAGGGTAACTTGACTGTGTGAATTGAGAATTGGCTCGCCCACAGTAAACAGAGCGTGGTGGTAGATGGAGCGTACTTTGCCTGCAGGTTGGTGACCAGTGGTGTTCCGCAGGGATATGTGCTCTTTCTGATTTTCATCAATGATTTGGTTGAGGATGTGTATGGATGGGTTAGTAAGTTTGCTGATGAGACAAAGGCTGGTGGTGTTGTAGATTGTGCAGAAGATTGCCGGAGATTACAACATGACATTAATAGAATGCAGAGCTGGGATGAGAAGTGGCAGATGGTGTTCAACCCGGGGAAGTGAGAAGTGATACACTTCGGGAAATGGAATTTGAAGGCGGAATACACGGTTTCTGGCTGGCTCAGCAGTCTGGAGTAACAGAGGGTCTTGGTGTCCAGGTCCTTAGATCCCTTAAGGTTGGTGCGCAGGTCGATATGTTTGTTAAGAACGTGTATTGTGTGCTGTCCTTCATTAGCCGGGCTATTGAGTTCAAGAGCCGCCGGCTACTGTTGCAGCTTTATAGAAATCTGGTTACACATCCCTTGGAATATTGTGTTCAGTTCTGGTCGCCTCATTAGAGGAAGGATGTGGAAGCCCTGGAGGAGGTGCAGCCGAGATTTACCAGGATTCTGCCTGGATTGGAGAGCGTGTTTGATGAGGATAGGATGAGTGAGCAGGGACTTTTCTCTTTGGAGAGAAGTAGGATGAGAGGTGACTTGATAGAGGAGTACAACATGATAAGAGGCATTGACTGAGTGGACAGTCAGAGACATTTTCCCAGGGCGAAAATGGTTAACACGGGCGGGCTGCATAATTAAAGGTGATTGAAGAAGTTACAAGGTGGATGTCAAGGGTTAGGTTTTTTCACAGTGAGTGGTGTGTGCCTGGAACGCACTGCCCCCAGAGGTTATGGGTCCTATATACTGGGGACATTAAAGAGATTCTTACTTTGTCACATAAATGACAGAGAAAATGAGGGCAATGTCGGAGGGAAGGTTTAGATAGATCGGTAGAGGGGTGGGAGCCTGACAAGGAGGGAGGCCGATGAGAGGTTGCCAGCAAATCCTGCAGTCAGCGAGAGCAAGTTTAGCATCCAGGACAGGAGCAGGGCAGAGGGAGAGGTGAGACCGCTGCATTCAAACGATGAAATCAATTCAAGCGGCCTAACGGGCCAGGCGGACGAACTCAGCATGTTTGTTCGCTCTGGAGGCTGGGATATTATCACCATAACGTAAACACGGCTGAGGAAAGGCCGGATTGCCAGCTCAATGTTCCAGGATACAGGTGTTACAGGCGGGACAGAGGTACACATCGGACAAGAGGGGGACACAGGTGATTCTGAAGATGCTGGAAGCTGGGGTGACAGACACAAGGTGCTGGAGGAGCTCAGCAGGTCAGGCGGCATCTATGAAGGGAAATAACCAGTCGACATTTCGGGTCCAGAGCTTTCATCAGGCCTGGAAGGGAAGAGGACAGAGGGCAGAGCAAGAAGGTCGGGGGAGAGGGAGGAGCACAGGCTGTCAGGTTGTAGGTGAGTCCATGTGAGAGCGGGAAAGTAGGTAGGTGGGCATGTGGGAGGGAGAGTGAGAGTGATGTAAGCCGCTGATCCCTCTATCTCCCCCTCTCTCTCCAAACCTCTCCCCCTCTCTCTCTCCAAACCTGTCTACCCTCCCTCTCCAAACCTCTCTACCCTCTCTCTCTCCAAACCTCTTCTCTCTCTCCTCTTCTCTCCATTCACCCTCCCTGCCTCTCTCTGCCCCCTCCCTCCGATCTGCATGTTGAACTCTGACCCCATCTCCCTCTCTCTCCCCACCTCGCTATCAACTCTCTCCACCCTCTCCCCTCTCTCTACGCCCTCTTCCCCCACTCTCCCCTCTCTCTGACCCTCTATCCCCTTTCTCTCCCCTCTCGCTCTGCTCCCGCTTTCTCCCTCTCTCCCACTCTCCCCGATCTCCATGTTAATGTGACGCATTATCTCTCCCCACTCTCTCCATCTCTATCCCCTTCACCCTCTCTCTCCATCTCTGCCCCCTCTCTCCCCTTCTCCTCTCTCCCCGCACTCTACACCTCTCTCTACCCCTCTCAGTGCCACCTCTTTCTCGTCCCTCCCTCGCCTCCCTCTCTCCATTCTCTCCCCAACTCCTCCTCCCTCCAGACTCCCTCCCTTCTCTCTCCCTCTCTCCCCGACTCTAGCCCCCTCTCTCGCTCCACTCTCTCCCCCTCACTCACTCACTCTCCCACTCTCTCTCTTTACCTCTCTCAGCCCCTTCCCTCCGATATCCGTTGAACTGTCACACACCTCTCTCTCTCTCCACCCCTCTCTCAACCCTCTGTCTACGCTGTCCCTCTCCCCTCTCTCTACGCGCGCCTTACCCCTCTTTCTCTCTCTCCCCTCTCTCCCCCTCCCTTAATCCTCTATTTCCCACTCTCTCTCCCTCTTTCCCCCTCTCTCCGCCACACCCCGATTTCTATGTTGATCTGTGACGCCCCCTTTGTCTCCCCACTTTCTCCATCTCTCTCGCCCCCTTCTCTCTCCACCCTCTCTCTCCCCTCTCTCTTCCTCTCTCCCCCTCTCTCGCCCCCCTCTCGCTCTCTCACTCCCTCCCTCTCCCATTCTCTCTTCCTCTCTCTCTCCCTCTCTCTCCCCCACTTCCCCGGATCTCGATGCTGAACTGTGACCCCTCTCTCCCCACCGCACGATATTCATATTCAACTGTGACCCCTCTATCTCTCCCCACTCCAGGTTTACCGGGCCGATGTGATTAGGTTCTGAGCGATCGTAGCGAGGATTCCATCGGTGGCCCCAGCGGAGTCTGGGGAGGGTGGGGTGGTGGTGGTGAGCCGTCCATGGATCGGGCCCAGAAAATTGTGGGTGGGTGGGTGGTGGACTGAAGGGGGGAAGACTGTCTGATGGAGGTGGCCGTCTCCATTGGCCATGAGGGCGATATGAAGAAGGGTCCCGCGGTGGGGGGAGAGTCCCGCAGCGGGGGAAGAGTCTCTCAGCAGGGGGAGAATCCCAAGACGGGGGAACGATCTCCCTGTGGGAGTTCTGTGAGGGGTCTCCGTTGGGTGAAAGCTCGCTCTTCGGGTGAATGGTCTCCTGTCGTGTGAAGGGTCTTCCATTGGGGGAAGGGTCTAACAGTGGGTGAAGGGTCTGCCGTGGGGCGAGGGGTCTCGCAGTGGGTGGGGGCGAAGTTTCTCCCGTTGGGTGCGGTATCTCCCGTTGGATGAGGTGTGAGGGTCTTCTGTTGGGTGAGGGGGGTCTCTCGTTGGTAAGCGGTCTCCCAAGTGGGTGAGGTTTGTACGTCGCAGGACAGACTAATAGTTGAGTGTGAAGTATTGGGGAAGCGGTGGCCTCCCCTCTCCCCCCGGAAGGTGCCGGAATTAACAGGAGCGGATCAACAACGCCGGACTCAGGACCTTCTCTGCTGTTGGTCGGGTGACGGGGTGGGCTCGGGGGCGAGATCCCTCCGTCCGTCTCGGTGCTCAACCCCACAGCGTTCCTATTCCAAACCCATCGGGTCCCCACACCCCGTCTCCGGTACACCTCCCTCCCTCCGCTACACCCCTCCCCGTCTCCCTCTGTCCCTCCCTCCGCTACACCTCTCCCCTTCTCTGTCACCCCTCCCTCCACTACAGCCCTCCCCGTCTCCCTCAGCCACTCTCTCTCCCACACCTCTCCCCGTCTCCGTGAGACCCTCCTACCCTCACCCCTGCCCATCTTCTTCACCCCTCCCTCCCCCACACCCCTCCACGTCTCCTCCACCCCTCCCTTCCCGACAGCTATCCCCGTCTTGGTCACCCACCTCCCTCCCCTACTTCCCTCCCGTTTCCGCCAGCCCTCCCTGCCCTACACCACTTCACGTCTCCGTGACCCTCTCCCTCCCCTAAACCCTCCCCATCTGCGTCATCCCTCCCTTCCCCACACCCTGTCCCCTTCTCGGTCACCCACCCCCTCCTCTGCACCGCTCCTGTCTCTGTAAGCAGCTCCCATTTATGGGTAACACTCCCTCTGTTGTTCTGCCGCAATCACAGGCGCCTCCGATTTGTGGACAACACTGACACCCAGTGGTGTTCGGCCGCATTGACAGTGAGCGCAGGGAAACCGCAGAGAAAACTCACTACGGGACATCACAGGAAAAGGCCCTTCGGTCCACAGTGTCTGTGCTGACACGGTGCTGAATTAAGCAAAACCCCTTCTGACTGTACAACGTCGGGCTCCCTCCATTCCCCGCACTTCCACGTTCCTGCCTCGTAAATCCCTCCATCGTATCTGCTTCCACCCCAACACCTAGCAGCATATTCCAGGCACCCACTGCTCTCTGCGTAAAAGTAATACCTTGCCCCGCACATATGGGGGGAGATAAATACCGGCTATGTACTCTATCTGTGCCTCTCGTGATCGTATCAACCTCTTCCCTCAGCTTCCGCCCTCCGGAGAAAACAACCTCAGTTTCTCCGAACTCACCTTCTGCCTTCTGCCCTCTAATCCAAGCAACGTCCCACTGAACCTCTCCTGCACCCTCTCTGAAGCACGACGCAGCCTCTCTGTAACAGGGACGACCAGAGCGGCACAAAGGTGCGGCCCGATCAGAGTTGTGTACAGCTGCGACTTGACTTCCCGATTCGTGTACTCGACGCCCCGACCCATGAACGCGAGCGTGCTATGCACCTTATTTACCGACCTGTCGACCTGTCGACCTGTGCGGCCACTTTCCGGAGAGCTGTGGACTCGGACCCCAGGATCCCCTCTGTACAGCGACACACTGTTAAGGGTCCTGCCGTTAACGGTGTGCCGTCCCCTTACATCTGACCTCCCGAAGTTCAACCCCTCACACTCGTCCGGATTAAACGCCATCTGCTGCTCCTTTGTCCGACCGATCGATATCCCGCTGTGTCTTTTGGCGACCTGCTACACCGTCCACTGCTGAAACGATCGTGTATCGTCTGCGCCCTTACTGACCCACCCATCCAGGATATTTCTATACATCACAGACAGCAGGGTCCAGTAGGGGTCCTGCAGGACGCATACGGTCACCGGCCTCCTGCCAGAGTAACAACCCTCCACCTCCGAGCTGGCGTGGAGACCCTTAAGTCAAGGGAGAGTCCCCCGGGGAGATTTGGGAGTCCGAGGGTAATTGGGGTGAGCTCTGTGACCGGGGAGTTCTGTTGTCTCTGTGGAAATGGGGTGATGGGAGGGGACAGGGACGGGATGGAAGGGAGGGAGGGAAATGGGAGGGGTGGATAGAGTTGGGGGAGGGCAGTGTGAGGCGAGTGTGAGCTGGAGGTGGGATGTGAGTGGTGTGTGTGAGTGGAGGGAATGGAGTGTGCGGGGCAGGGATAGGTGGGTGGGCAGTGGGATGGTGCTTTGTGGGTGGGGAGGAGGTGGGGAGGTGAGATGGTCATGGGGTGGGAGGGGACGAACAGGGTTTTAAACTAAATAGAATGGGGTGGTTTCAACAGATAGGAAAGTATGGATAAGAAAGGGGAAGGAGTGTGCCCGAGAGGTTACCAAGTCTCCAGAGTAAAGAATAAGACAGAAACTTTGGAAAATAATAAGAATTTAACTTCTGTCAACATGGAGACAAAGCTGAGGAAAAGGGAGGTAGGTGAATACAGGACTGAAGATGTGATATTTGAATGCAGACAACATACGAAATACAGTAGATGAGCTTGTGGCGCTGTTAGAAATTGCCAGGTGCGACGTTGTGGGCATCACAGAGTTGTGGTTGAAAGAAGATCACAGATGGGAGCTAAACATCCAAGGATACACATCCTATCGAAAAGACAGGCAGGTGGGCAGAGGGGGTGCGGTGGCGCTGTTGGTAAAAAGTGAAATCAAATCCTCAGCAAGAAATAACATAGGATCAGAAGATGCAGAATCATTGTGAGTGGAGTTAAGAAACTGCAAGGGTAAGAAGAACCTGATGGGAATTATATCCGTGCTTCTGAATAGTAGCCAGGGTGTGCGGTACAAGTTAGAACAGGAGAAAGAAAAGGCATGTGAAAACCGGAACGTTACTGCGGTCATGGGCGATTTTTATATGCAGTCAAATTGGCAAAATCGGGTTGGCGCTGGATCCCAAGAGAAGGAATTTGTGGAATACCTACCAGATGGCGTTTTTAGAGCAGCTTGTGGTCGATCCCACGAGAGAAAACGCAATTCTGGATTTGATGTTGTGCAATGAAACAGATTTGATGAGTAGTTTCAGGCAGAGGAACACTTAGGAAGCAGTGATCATAATATGATAGAATATCCCCTGCTGGTTGAGAGGGAGAAACTAAAATCAGATGTCCCGGTATTGCAGTTGAGTAAAGCTAACTACAGGAGGCATGAGAGAGGAGCTGGCCACAGTTGATTGGAAGGGGGCCACAGCAGGGATGACAGTAGAGCAGCAATGGCAGGAGTTTCTGGGAGTGATTTGGAAGTCTCCGGATCACTTCATCCCAAAGAAGAAGAAGCATTCTAAAGGGAGGAAGACAAGGTAAGTCAGAGACAGCATCAAAGCAAAGTATATATTGCAAAAGTTAGCGAGAAGCCAGAGGATTGGGAAGCTTTTCAAACCAACAGAAGACAACTAAAAAAGCAATAAGGGGAGAAAAGATGAAATGTGAATGGAAGGTCACCAATAACAGAGGACACCAGAAGATTCTTTCAGTTATATAAAGAGTAAAAGAGAGAAAACAGCGGACATGAGACCGCTGGAAAATGATGCTGGAGAGGTGGTAATGTGGAACAAAGAAATGATGGACGAACTGAATGAGTATTTTGCGTCAGTCGTCACTGTGGAAGCCACCAGCAACGTGCCAGTGAAACGCCATCTGGTAGGTATTCCACAAATTCCTTCTATTGGGATCCAGCGCCAACCCGATTTTGCCAATTTGACTGCATATAAAAATCGCCCATGACCGCAGTAACGTTCCGGTTTTCACATGCCTTTTCTTTCTCCTGTTCTAACTTGTACCGCACACCCTGGCTACTATTCAGAAGCACGGATATAATTCCCATCAGGTTCTTCTTACCCTTGCAGTTTCTTAACTCCACTCACAATGATTCTGCATCTTCTGATCCTATGTTATTTCTTGCTGAGGATTTGATTTCACTTTTTACCAACAGCGCCACCGCACCCCCTCTGCCCACCTGCCTGTCTTTTCGATAGGATGTGTATCCTTGGATGTTTAGCTCCCATCTGTGATCTTCTTTCAACCACAACTCTGTGATGCCCACAACGTCGCACCTGGCAATTTCTAACAGCGCCACAAGCTCATCTACTGTATTTCGTATGTTGTCTGCATTCAAATATCACATCTTCAGTCCTGTATTCACCTACCTCCCTTTTCCTCAGCTTTGTCTCCATGTTGACAGAAGTTAAATTCTTATTATTTTCCAAAGTTTCTGTCTTATTATTTACTCTGGAGACTTGGTAACCTCTCGGGCACACTCCTTCCCCTTTCTTATCCATACTTTCCTATCTGTTGAAACCACCCCATTCTATTTAGTTTAAAACCCTGTTCGTCCCCTCCCACCCCATGACCATCTCACCTCCCCACCTCCTCCCCACCCACAAAGCACCATCCCACTGCCCACCCACCTATCCCTCCCCCGCACACTCCATTCCCTCCACTCACACACACCACTCACATCCCACCTCCAGCTCACACTCGCCTCACACTGCCCTCCCCCAACTCTATCCACCCCTCCCATTTCCCTCCCTCCCTTCCATCCCGTCCCTGTCCCCTCCCATCACCCCATTTCCACAGAGACAACAGAACTCCCCGGTCACAGAGCTCACCCCAATTACCCTCGGACTCCCAAATCTCCCCGGGGGACTCTCCCTTGACTTAAGGGTCTCCACGCCAGCTCGGAGGTGGAGGGTTGTTACTCTGGCAGGAGGCCGGTGACCGTATGCGTCCTGCAGGACCCCTACTGGACCCTGCTGTCTGTGATGTATAGAAATATCCTGGATGGGTGGGTCAGTAAGGGCGCAGACGATACACGATCGTTTCAGGAGTGGACGGTGTAGCAGGTCGCCAAAAGACACAGCGGGATATCGATCGGTCGGACAAAGGAGCAGCAGATGGCGTTTAATCCGGACGAATGTGAGGGGTTGAACTTCGGGAGGTCAGATGTAAGGGGACGGCACACCGTTAACGGCAGGACCCTTAACAGTGTGTCGCTGTACAGAGGGGATCCTGGGGTCCGAGTCCACAGCTCTCCGGAAAGTGGCCGCACAGGTCGACAGGTCGACAGGTCGGTAAATAAGGTGCATAGCACGCTCGCGTTCATGGGTCGGGGCGTCCAGTACACGAATTGGAAGTCACGTCGCAGCTGTATACAACTCTGGTCGGGCCGCACCTGTGTGCTGCTCTGGTCGTCCCCGTTACAGAGAGGCTGCGGCGTGCTTCAGAGAGGGTGCAGGAGAGGTTCAGTGGGACGCTGCCTGGATTAGAGGGCAGAAGGCAGAAGGAGAGTTCGGAGAGACTCAGGTTGTTTTCTCCGGAGGGCGGAAGCTGAGGGGAGAAGTTGATACGATCACGAGAGGCACAGATAGAGTACATAGCTGGTATTTATCTCCCCCCATATGTGCGGGGCAAGGTATTACTTTTACGCAGAGAGCAGTGGGTGCCTGGAATATGCTGCTAGGTGTTGGGGTGGAAGCAGATACGATGGAGGGGTTTACGAGGCAGGAACGTGGATGTGCGGGGAATGGAGGGAGCCCGACGTTGTACAGGCAGAAGGGGTTTTGCTTAATTCAGCACCTTGTCAGCACAGACACTGTGGGCCGAAGGGCCTTTTCCTGTGATGTCCCGTAGTGAGTTTTCTCTGCGGTTTCCCTGCGCTCACTGTCAATGCGGCCGAACACCACTGGGTGTCAGTGTTGTCCACAAATCGGAGGCGCCTGTGATTGCGGCAGAACAACAGAGGGAGTGTTACCCATAAATGGGAGCTGCTTACAGAGACAGGAGCGGTGCAGAGGAGGGGGTGGGTGACCGAGAAGGGGACAGGGTGTGGGGAAGGGAGGGATGACGCAGATGGGGAGGGTTTAGGGGAGGGAGAGGGTCACGGAGACGTGAAGTGTTGTAGAGCAGGGAGGGCTGGCGGAAACGGGAGGGAAGTAGGGGAGGGAGGTGGGTGACCAAGACGGGGATAGCTGTCGGAAAGGGAGGGGTGGAGGAGACGTGGAGGGGTGTTGGGGAGGGAGGGTGAAGAAGATGGGTAGGAGTGAGGGTAGGAGGGTCTCACGGAGACGGGAAGATGTGTAGGGAAGGGAGTGGCTGAGGGAGACGGGGAGGGCTGTAGTGGAGGGAGGGGTGACAGAGAAGGGGAGAGGTGTAGCGGAGGGAGGGACAGAGGGAGACGGGGAGGGGTGTAGCGGAGGGAGGGAGGTGTACCGGAGACGGGGTGTGGGGACCCAATGGGTTTGGAATAGGAACGCTGTGGGGTTGAGCACCGAGACGGACGGAGGGATCTCGCCCCCGAGCCCACCCCGTCACCCGACCAACAGCAGAGAAGGTCCTGAGTCCGGCGTTGTTGATCCGCTCCTGTTAATTCCGGCACCTTCCGGGGAGAGAGGGGAGGCCACCGCTTCCCCAATACTTCACACTCAACTATTAGTCTGTCCTGCGACGTACAAACCTCACCCACTTGGGAGACCGCTTACCAACGAGAGACCCCCCTCACCCAACAGAAGACCCTCACACCTCAAAGAACGGGAGATACCGCACCCAACGGGAGGCACTTCGCCCCCACCCTCTGGGAGACCCCTCGCCCAACGACAGACCCTTCACCCACTGTTAGACCCTTCCCCCAATGGAAGACCCTTCACACGACAGGAGACCATTCACCCGAAGAGCGAGCTTTCACCCAACGGAGACCCCTCACAGAACTCCCACAGGGAGATCGTTCCCCCGTCTTGGGATTCTCCCCCTGCTGAGAGACTCTTCCCCCGCTGCGGGACTCTCCCCCCACCGCGGGACCCTTCTTCATATCGCCCTCATGGCCAATGGAGACGGCCACCTCCATCAGACAGTCT
>NW_026262488.1:0-62135 GCF_009764475.1 Pristis pectinata
AAAAAAAAACACAATATTCCCTGAAACCAGAAGCAGAGGAAGGAATCGCGCTAACAATACAGGGATTGCTTGAGGTAGGAGTGCTTGAGAAGGCGAGTAGCTCTTGTAATACTCGATGTTACCTGTCTTGAAAGCAGAGAAGTCCAAGTAACGAGTGGTGCATGATTTGCGAGAAGTGTATGAGGTAGTAGAAGATTGGCCAACTAAAGTCCCAAACCCGCATCCGCTGTTGCCTTATGTTCCACCAGAAACAGTTTGTTTTTCGGTGATTGATTTGTGTTCGTATTTTCAGAATTTCCCTGAAAAAGCAGTGTCAGTATTTGTTTGCTTTCACTGACAGAGGTAACCAGTATACTTACACTAGGTTGCCGCGGGGATTTAAGCATTCACCGCATATTTTTGACCAGGTATTGAAAGCAGACCGAGAGGGTATACCACTGGAAAGTACACTGATACAGTATGTAGATGATTTGTTGGTTTGCTCCGAAAGTGAGGAACAGTGTGAGCGAGATACCTTGTTCTTCTTTGAAAGATTGGCATATGGAGGTTATAAAGTATACAGAAAGAAGCGGCAAATAGAATATTTGGGTAGATTAACATCTAAGGGAGCAAAGTCGATATTGACTGTTCAAATTTCCGTGATAACTAAGGCTCATAAACCTCAGACGGTAGGACAGATGATGACATTTTTGTGAATGGCAGGATACAGTTCAGACTGGATTGGAGAATATGCTGAAATTGTGACGGCGTTGAGGAAATTGATAAAGGAAGCTTGACATACAGACCTGAAGGGTGTTCTGCAGTGGAATGAGGAGGCAGAAATAGACTTTAACACTCTAAAGCAGGAATTGCAGTCAGCCCCAACACTAGCTTTGCCTGATTATGAAAAGGTCTTTCATCTCTATGTGTCCAACAGACAGGAAGGTTATGCTGCAGCAGTACTAACACAGGAGACGGGCATAGGGAGAACAACCCAGCCAATAGCATATTATAGTGGTAAACTGGATGAGGTGGCCCAGGGATATCCACCTTGTTGCTAGGGGCTGGCAGCATTGCACTATGTTAATAAGAAAGCATCATCTGTGACCACGGGTTATCCTGTAATTCTGTATACGCATCATAAGGTAGCAGAATTGTTGGAAAAGGGAAAGTTTGTGCTGACACCAGCCAGGATAGTTGCATTTCAGATGTTATTGACATTCCCAGACATAACTATACAAAGGCGTACTACAAGAAACATAGCCGATTATGTTCCACTGGGTTATGAAGGAGAGCCCCATGAGTGTGTGAGGGAAACAATGATATTTGACAAATTTAGAGCGGACTTACTGTCAGAGCCGTTAGAGGATGACGATAAAAAGATTTTGTTTGTAGATGGCTCCTGTTACAGGGACGACAAGGGGATTCATGCAGGTTTCTCGGTGGTACAACAGAATCAGTCTCAATTTAAAAAGATTAGGTTGGAAGCTTGTCCGCAACCATGTTCAGCCAAATTAGCGGAGATTAATGCTCTGACAGCAGCATGTGAGATCATGGATGGTGAGAAAGTTGATATTTATACGGATTCAGAAACTGTTCATGGAGTATGTAATTTATTTCGAGCAGTAAGGAAACAAAGAGGGTTCAGAAAAAGCAATGGAGACCCTATACAGCATTGTCAGCAAATTTTCGATTTAATAACAGCGATGATGAAACCTAGAGCGTTGGAAGTTATAAACTGTTGGCGCAAAAGAAGGGAAATGTCGTGGTGACAAAGGGAAATCAGGCTGCGGAAGAAGCAGCCAGGAAAGCCTCTGGATGTTTTTCGCTGTTATTGCACCTCAGGTGAGTCCAAACCCAGAACCCGTAATGGAGAATATAGTTGAAATACAAGGTAAGGCAACTCTAGCAGAACAACTAATGTGGAGACAAAGAGGAACCAAACGGAACCAGGAAGGCTTATGGGGCACGTTTGACGGTTTGTTGATAGCACCCACCCCATTTGTTGACTACTCTCATTTCAGAGGCACATGGGCTGGACCATTTTGCAAGGGGGAAGTGATAAGAAAGATGAAAAGGATGGTTTGTGGTCACCCAACAGGCTTTGGTGGATCACATCTTGTCGCAATGTGGGGTGTGTGCACAAAACAACGTTAGGAAAGGAATTACGACTCCTCTAGGTCATATACCCGTACCTGAAGGACCATTTAAACATTTAGTGATTGACTATGTGGATATGATAAAGGCAGTAAGAGGAACAAGATACATGCTGGTGGTGATTGATAAATTTAGTAGATTGGCAGAGGCAGTGCCCTGTAAAGACTTAGGAGCAGGTACTGTGATGACATTTTTGACAAACGAAGTAATTCCAAGATTTGGAACACCTTCAGAGATCAGTTCCGACAATGGGTCAGCCTTTATCCAAAACGTGGTTAAATTAGTATTGCAAGTTCTGAGGATAAAACAGAGATTTGATATTTATATTATCCACAGTCACAGGGTATGGTGGAAAGAATTGATGGGACTTCGAGAACTAAGCTGAATAAGCTTAACTGGGTTGATGCCCTGCCATTAGAGCTGATGAGCTTTCGCATGCAGACTAATCATATAACGTGCCTGATACCACATGATATGCTCTCTGGCAGACCCATGCCAGTGCCCAAATGGAGAGGCCCATATAAAGGACTTAGTTTGGAACAATTAGAAATGGAACTAAAACAGTATGTGCAACCATTAACTATGATACATAAGTCTATATATGGGCAGTTTTACGGACTCAGTGAAAGTCCCTTTCAGATAGAGAGAGAGAGAGAGAGAGAGAGAGAGAGAGTGTGTGTGTGTGTGTGTGTGTGTGTGTGTGTGTGTGTGTGGCGTGCTTACGTCATCAGAATATAAAGGACGTGATGACGTTGTTGAAGAGATCAGAAGAAGAGAGAGAAAGAAGTGAGAGAGAGAAGGGAGAGAGACACCAGCCTGCTAGTGTTCTCTGTCGATCGATGAGAAACAATAACTGTGTTTGCCACTGAAATCCATGTATGTAAATTGAAAGTAATCCGGTGGAGTTCACTTTGTTGCTGACCTGTAGAAGGAAACAGGTATTTGTGTGGACGACCACGATTCGGATGCTTCCGGGGTGAGGAAGTCACTACCGAGTAAACACTGAAGTGTCGGTTGGGTTCCATCGTGGAATATTTGGATTTCGTAATTACTCTCTCTATGTTTTTGTACATATACATGTTATCTTCAGACAACGGTGGTTGTTGAAGAAGCCTCTGCTCATGTTTCACCTTATGGCTTGCAGAACTGAACTTTAAGAACCATTCCTGAACTTGGAGTTTGGGACTTAGCCACACACACACGAAGAGTTTAGTTGTTGGGGTTAATGCTTAAGGTTTAACATTTTTGAATTTCTAACATACTAACATTTTTACTTTTATTTTACGTATTATTATAAATAGTGATTAATAAAATAGTTTTTAACACCGAATAATGACTCGGTGTGGTTCTTTTGTTGCTGGTTCATAACAAAATTGGGGGCTCGTCCGGGATTGTTCCCAAGGTTAACGAGTGTCGTCTGGGATTGTTCCCCAGATTGACGAGATTCGTTCGGGAGTCAATCCAAAGATTGTTGATCGAGGTCTGATAAATTATTTTCTTTTTAATTGGCTTGTGTGTGTGGAAACCAGCAACAATGGATACATGTTTTGTAAAAACCCACTCCTGGAGGATTACAGGGGATGAGGAAGCCTGATTTGGTGAAAATTGCTGCAGCGCTACATCTTGAGGCAGTAACGCGATTTATGAGAAAGGCAGATATTCAGAGACTGATAGCTGGCCATTATGTGGAAAAGAAGGTGTTTGAGGAGAAGGTGTTAAAACAGTTTCCTGGCAGTGAAACAGTGACTTCTGAGGCACAGTTGCAGCTGGCAAAGCTGGAGGCTGAAAGAGAGCAATCCCGGTTAAAGATAGAGTTGGAACAAAAGAAGTTAGAGGCTGAGGCAGAGGAAAGGAAGGCGCATATGGAATTGACGAGAATGGAGTTGGATACAGAGGAGAAGGAAAAACAGTCTGAATGGGAACGATTAAAGCTAGAGACTGAACGGGAACTAATTCGGTTAAAGTTTGAGGCAGAGGAGAAGGAAAAACAGAGGCAGCATGAGATAAAAATGAAGCGAAAGAGTTTGAAATCTGATACTGATGAGGGGTTTGTAGCCAGCAGGGAGGTTCGATTAGTCCCTCATTTTGAGGAAGATCAGGTTGATCAGTTTTTCCAACATTTTGAAAAGGTTGCTGAGAGTTCAAAATGGCCAAAGGAAAGATGGGCTCTTATGTTACAGAGTGTAATTAAAGGTTAAGCTCAAAGAGCTTACTCTGCTTTGTCTGTTGAAGATGCAGCTGATTATACCAAGGTAAAACAAGCTGTGTTAAAGGCCTATGAATTGGTACCTGAAGCTTACAGACAAAAATTTAGAGACTTGAGGAAATCTGAAGATCAGACTTATATGGAATTTGCCAATGGAAAGAGAGTATGTTTTGAACGATGGTACATGGCTAAAAATGTAGATGGGGATTTTGATAAATTAAAAGAATTGATATAATGGAAGTCTTTAAAAGATGTGTTCCAGCTGAATTAACAACATATTAAATGAAAAGGAGGTGGAAACTTTACAAGAAACTGCTAGGTTGGCAGATGATTATGTTTTAACCCAAAAATCCAAATAGGGACAACCTAAACCCTTTCAAAAGAGTTATAGGGGCAATCCAGGTAAACCGGAGATTAAATTGGGAGGTAATCAAAAAGGGAAGGATGAAAAGGAGCCAGTGCTGGAGAATCCTGTTGAGCGTACTTGTTATTACAGTAAGAAACCTGGCCATGTGATATCAAATTGTGCCCTTTTGAAAAAAAAGAAAGAAGCTGTGCCCAATGCTTACTATCAGGCAATTAAAAATCAAAAACGTTTAGGAGATGCTGTTAAAGATCAGTCCTTGCAAGAGGTAAAAGCTGAAAAGTTGGAGGAGGTGAGAAAGGAATTCCGTTCTCATGTATCAGAGGGATTTGTTTCACTGAATGATGGGCCACCCCAGGTGCCAGTGAAAATTCTGAGAGATACTGGTGCTTGTAAATCTCCCTTGCTGGACAGTGTTTTAAATTTTGGTGAAGAAACTGACACTGGTGAGGTAAATCTGGTGCAAGGCGTTACGGGTGAAACCATGTCTGTTCCTTTGCACAAGGTGATTTTAAAGTCAAAGTTCGTAGAAGGAACTGTAGAGATAGGTATAAGACCTAGTTTGCCAGTGAAAGGAGTTTCTTTGTTATTGGGAAATGACCTTGCGGATGGAGAAATTCTTCCTGTGGTACGGTTAACAACCAAACCAAGGATTGATGAGTCTGAGAATGATCCAGATGTTTACCCATCATGTGCGGTGACTCGATCTAGAGCTAAAGAATTAGCCAAGGCCGACAGTCCTGTGCAGTCTGATGTCATTCCTTGTGACAGTCCTAAACAGGAAGAAAATTATGATGCCTTATCTGAGACTTTTGTGTCTACACTGGAGGATCAACATCCTTATAGTGAGCCTGAATTTAAAGATTTGTCTTTGTCGAGGAAGGAGTTTCTGGTGGAACAGACAAAGGACCCTGAGTTGACAGAATTGAAAGAAAAAGCACTCTCATGTGAGGAGATTGAAAAAGTGCCAGTTGGATATTATGTCAAAAATGGAGTGTTCATGAGGAAATGGAGACCTCCTCACATCCCTGTTAATGAGGAATGGGAAGTTATTCATCAGGTTGTGGTTCCAAAAGTTTATAGGAATAAGATCTTAAATCTGGCTCATTGTATTCCTTTAGCTGGTTATTTTAGTGTGAATAAAACTGTAGGGTAGATCTTGAAACAATTCTATTGGCCTGGTTTGAGAAAGGATGTGGTGATATTTTGTCGAACCTGTCACACATGTCAGATGGTAGGTAAACCAAATCAAAAAAACCCTGTGGTTCCGTTGATGCCAAGTCCAGCTTTTGGTGAACCCTTTTCGAAGGTGATTGTAGACGGTGTTGGCCCATTACCAAAGTCTAAGACTGGAAATAAGTATTTGTTAACTATCATGTGTACCACTTCTAGATTTCCAGAGGCAATACCCCTTAGAAATATTAAGGCCAAGTTTGTGTCAAAGGCTCTTTTAAAAATTTTTACTTTGTTTGGTTTGCCAAAAAAAAATCCAATCCGATCAAGGCAGTAATTTTATGTCTAAAATTTTTCAACAACTAGTCTATGAGCTGGGAGCAAAGCAGATTCTATCATCTGCATATCACCCAGAATCTCAGGGAGCTTTGGAAAGATTTCATTCTACTCTCAAAAATATGCTGAAGACTTATTGCTTTGAAAACACAAAGGATTGGGACGAGGGCGTTCATTTACTTTTGTTTGCCATTAGATAATCGATCCAAGAGTCATTAAGATTTACTCCGTTTGAGCTTGTATTTGAACATAGGGTGAGATGACCTTTGGAATTGTTAAGAGAGCAATGGGTTAATGAGGAAGTGCACTTGAGTCTGTTGGACTATGTCCAAAAATTTAAAACTCGGTTGGAGAGAGTCTGCCAGCTATCGAGAGAGAATTTGAAAACCAGCTAGATAAGAATGAAGACATGTTTTGATAGACGTGCTCGACCTAGGACATTTGCAGTGAGACAAAAGGAGTTGGTACTTTTCCGTAGCCAAAATAATCCCTTGCAATCTCGTTTTTCTGGGCCTTATGTTATTGAATCCCGGGTGACTGATTTAACATATGTAATTAAAACACCAAATAGGCGCAAGAAAGCACAACTCTGTCATGTGAACATGCTAAAGCCTTATTATGAAAGAGATTCAGTTGTGGCCATGGTGGGTGATGTGAAGGTTGTTTCTAGAATGTCTGATGTTGATGTTGAGGAAGGCCCATTTAGACCAAATATTGTTCCATCGAAACTAATAAAACAAAATATCCTGGAGAACCTTGAAACGAAGTTGGACCACTTACAAATTTCGCAAAAACAACAGATGAGAGAATTAATTTTAAAATTTAAAAATCTGTTCCCAGATGTTACAAACAGAACGTCGATAATTACCCATGATGTTGATATTGGGGATGCAAAACCAATCAAACAATACCCATATCGAATGAATGTGGAAAAAAGTAAACTTGTTGATCAGGAGATAAAATACATGTTGGACAATGATATTATTAGACATTCAACTTCAAACTGGAGGTCGCCCTGTGTTATTGTACCTAAACCTGATGGAACTGTTAGATTTTGCACAGATTACAGGCAAGTGAATGCTGTGACAGATGCTTACCCTAAATCTAGGGCGGATGATTGCATAGAAAGAGTGGGAAAGGCAAGATGTCTTACAAAGATTGACCTATTAAAAGGGTACTGGTGTGTTCAATTAACAGATAGAGGAAGGGAGATTTCTGCCTTTGTAACCGCTTCTGGATTGTATGAATATAATGTGTTGCCATTTGGAATGAAAAATGCTCCGGCAACATTTCAACGAATGATTAATTCAGTAATTCATGGGTTAAAACATACAGATGCCTATATTGACGACTTAGTGACTGGGAATGATACATGGGAGGATCACATCTCTGCGTTAGAACGGTTGTTTGAAAGTCTTTCCAAGGCTAACCTTACAGTTAACTTGGCTAAAAGTGAATTTGGCCATGCCACTGTAACGTATCTTGTGTATGTTGTAGGTCAAGGAAAGCAAGCTCCTGTGCAGGCAAAAGTTCAAGCAATATCTGAGTTCCCTATTCCCACAGGTACGAGAACTGTTAGAAGATGTTTGGTAATGGTTGGATGTTATCGTAAATTTTGTAAAAAAATTGCTGATATTGCTCTTCCACTAACTAATCTTCTGAAGAAGGGAGTAAAGTTTGTTTGGACAGATTCTTGTCCAGAAGCATTTGAGAAGCTGAAAGCCATTTTATGCTACCATCCTGTGCTCAAATCACCTGACTTTGAAATGCCGTTTTCATTGGCAGTAGATGCCCGTGATGAAGCTGCAGGAGCTGTGTTGTTGCAGACGTGGGACCTTGATGATATTTACCATCCGGTAGCTTACTTTTCAAATAAATTTAATGTTATCAAAACAATTATTCCACCATAGGGAAAGAATTACTGTCGCTTGTATTAGCCTTGCAACATTTCAGTGTATATGTTTGCACTGCCCAGAAACCATTGACTGTGTATACAGATCATAACCCATTGGTGTTTCTGAGTAGAGTCAAAAACAAGAACAGAAGGCTGTTAAACTGGAGTTTAATTTTGCAAGAGTTTGATCTCATGATAATTCACATTAAAGGCGAAGATAATGTGATTGCTGATTGTCTTTCCCGATGTTAAATGGGAAATATGTATCTGTACTAATCTGATATTTTGTAATTGTGTAGCATGATAATTATTAACATTACTAACTAGTATGCGCGGTTAAGTTTTTCCTGGGAAAATTTTTTTAGGTGGGAGGTGTTACGGACTCAGTGCAAGTCCCTTTAAGATAGTGTGTGTGTGTGTGTGTGTGTGTGTGTGTGTGTGTGTGCGTGTGTGGCGTGCTTACGTCAACAGAAGAAAAAAGGACGCGATGACGTTGTTGAATAGATAGAAGAAGAGAGAGAAAGAAGAGAGAGAAAGAAGAGAGAGAGAGAAGGGAGAGAGACACCAGCCTGCTAGTGTTCTCTGTCGATCGATGAGGAACAATAACTGTGTCTGCCACTGAAATCCATGTATGGTAATTGAAAGTAATCCGGTGGAGTTCACTTTGTTGCTGACCTGTAGAAGGAAACAGGTATTTGTGTGGACGACCACGATTCGGATGCTTTTCGGGGTGAGGAACTCACTACCGAGTAAACACTGAAGTGTCGGTTGGGTTCCATCGTGGAACATTTGGATTTCGTAATTACTCTCTCTATGTTTCTTTACATCTAAATGTTATCTTCAGACAACGGTGGTTGTTGAAGAAGCTTCTGCTCATGTTTCACCTTATGGCTTGCAGAACTGAACTTTAAGAACCATTCCTGAGCTTGGAGTTTGGGACTTAGCCACACACACACGAAGAGTTTAGTTGTTGGGGTTAATGTTTAAGGTTTAACATTTTAAAATTTCTAACATACTAACATTTTTACTTTTATTTTACGTATTATTATAAGTAGTGATTAATAAAATAGTTTTTAACACCGAATAATGACTCGGTGTGGTTCTTTTGTTGCTGGTTCGTGACAGCAGAAAAAATAAAAGGAGCCAAGGACAGATCGGGAAGAAGGACTTTTAAAATCCTTTGACTAGGTTTATGTGAGGGCATTCCGAAGAAAGTGGAACGAGCCAAGATGCGTATGGCCCTTTAGGGTAACCAAGGCATCGCCCACTGCGGTTCAAGTGGAAGGACGGTCCACCTGGTATCATCTTTCCACTGCACCAAGGCTGTTCCACAGGTACAGCCTGGTGTCGAGCCCGCGGTAAGTGGGGAATGGGTAGTGGAAGACGAGCAGGAAGAGCAGAGAATCATTACCCCGCCGCAAGACTTTGACCAGCTAGTAAGTGAGAACTTCGGACACATTGATGATCCTGAGAACGATAGTGATGAGCCTGTGGAGCACAACCCTTCTCCAGATAGTGGGGATGTGGATGAGTTGGGGACGACCGGTCCCACCCCCTGTGATAACGAGCGAGTCAACTCCTGTGCAGACTTGGAAACAATCAATTTGGCAGAGTTGGCAGACCTGGCATGGTAACACCAGGGCTTTTCGAAACCTAAGAGGGAGATCTAAAAGAGGTGCAACATTTACTTCCTTACCATGGTTGCAGGCACGCAATAATTATTGGTACCAATGGGCAAATTATACAGCAGCAATGATGACCAGAACAAGCTGCTACCTCTGTGCTAGGGCAAGACCAACACACCATATTATGCCTATGCCATATATTTCCTCTATCTGCACACGAAGGCGAAAACAGCATCTGGCACAATGCGCGCAGCAGTGCCCGAGTGTAACAGGACTTGTGCTAAAGGTATCTGCGAGATCCATAATGAGGCATGTTATCGTGATTGCACCAACAATATCCCGCACTGCCCCTTGTGGTGCATGTTATTCCAAGCCTCGTCCCAAAATGATCAACACAAGCTTGGTAAAAAATATAATTATAGCAGACCTTGGGCTACTAGTAAAGAGAACCAGTTGCTCCCAATGGAGAAACTCGAGTTGCGGGGGATTTGTCATGAATGTTTCACTCGAAATGGTAAAGGTTCGGTTGACCGTTTCAGGGGAAGATCTTTACGGACTCACAATGTGAGTAATAAGATTGAACTCCGTTGGAGGGAAGTTTCGCTTCCCTCAGGAAACGCATTGGATGATCAGACTATTCCGTCAGCAGATACTTGGTGGCTGTGCAGTATGAAAGGAGGATTGAGGCCGACGCTTCCCCGTGAATGGGGAGGTATCTGCACACCTATGATGCTAATACAGGAAATTGTAATTTCCCCAAGTATATATTTGGGCACACCACCATAGTAGACGTTACAACGTAGCAAGAGAGAATACACCCCTGACCCGGCTTTCGCAATGAGAGTATAGGTATCCCCAATGAATTTAATGCAAGGAACGAGATTGCTGCTGGATGGGAATGGTTAATGACTGCTATTGGAGTCAGTAAAAACGCGGAGTGGATAAATTATATTTCTTATAATCAACAGCGATTTATCAATTACACTGACGACGCGCTCTCCGCATTAGGGGAGCAATTAGACGCAGCCAGCACAATGGCATGGCAAAACAGACACGCGTTCGACTGGTTACTGGCAGAAAAAGGAGGCGTCTGCGTACTGTTTGGAGAACATTGTTGTACTTTCATACCAAATAAGGCCAGACCAGAGGGATCTTTCGCTAAGGCGATTGATAGATTGAAAAATTTAAGGAACGAGATTCAACAGAATGCAAGGTTTGGACATCAGTTTTTTGATTGGCTAGAGAGTACATAAAGCGGTTGGGCGCCTGGCTAACTAAAAGTGCAATGGTTGTGGGTACTATGCTGCTTGTTTTTACAACTGTGTTGTGGTGCTTTCTTCATGCCTGAAGTCCCTTTTACTGCGGGCCACAGCGAAACGAAACCCCCCGACAAATGAAGTCACAACAACATCCTTCTCTTATCACAGTGATATGCCGAATGATTATGATAGCCCTGCAGAAGACAACGATGCTTATGTTGAAGGTAGTCTGTGAGGGGCTCAGGGTCTTTTCCCACTTCTCCGTTATGGAGGGACGGGTTTTTGGCCCTCTGGCTCAGGAAATAATGAGTGAACCCATTGGGCCTGTGCAGGAAAAACTACATTATACCCGTTTTTAGGATTGGCTTCAGTCTCTGGGTGTTGTGCCCTTTGGACTCTCTCATTATATGAGACCATAAGGTCTCAAAGGGGGGAATATATAGAATATACAGAAAATAGAGGCTCAACATGTTTACTTATAATTTGACTTGTGCCTAAGATGGCGCTGGCTACTTCCCGTTCTTTGCCGAGGGAAGGGATATCCCGCGCTCGGGAATAGTAGGGTAACTCACGGGTGACTGAGCACAATGACCTAAGTGTGACCCGGTGCCTAGTAACAAATGTTTGTGCTGCAGAAATGACTATAGAGTATATAGTGATTAACTCAGAGAACAACTGTAGCAAGAGAATATTGTGATTAGCTTAGAGAATAACTGTGGCGAGGTACAAGCACGTTGTGATTAGATTAGAGAAAGACTTATGAAGACAATTGTGGCAGACTTCAGGGAGTTGAGGAACGAGGGTCTGTACCTCGGTATCACTGCTGCTGAAACTGACATGATTGATTATTACGACTAGACTAAGAATGGACCATAAAAAGAGCTGTAAACCTTTGTTCAGGGGCATTCAGTGACTAGTTCTCTTAGTGTCACAGCTTTTGTTTGCAAATAAAGGTATAACTTCAATAAGAATCTTCTGCGTCTCCTGGTCAATCTCGAATCTCGGTTTAATCCACGACAGTTACCCTCAGATTCCCCTTATATATTTCACCTTTCACCCGAAACTAATGACCTCCAGTTCCACTCTCACTCAACCTTTGGGGAAAAAGCCTGCATGCATTCATTTGATCTCGACCTCTCATAATTGTTCATACCTCTACAAGATCTCTCCTCGTTCTCCTGCATACCGGGGATTAAAGTGCAAACCTATTCAACATTTTCCTGTAACTCATTCTTAAGTCTCGGCATCATTCTGGTATTTTTTCCCACACCACAGAGCCCTACCATTGACTATATAAATCAACCAAAAATGCAACACCTCACACTTGTCTGCATTAATTTCCATCTGCCACTTTCAGCCATGTTCCCAGCTGGTCAAGAATAAGTTGCAAGCTTTGACCGCCTTACTCCCTGTCCATTATGCCCCCAGCGTTTATGTCGTGTGAAATGAATACTTCTCGCCTGTATTTACTGTGGAGAAATGCATGGAAGGAGGCGAGTTCAGGGAAGTGCATCGGCATTACGAATCAGAAGGTGCGGGAGGGTCGAAAACTTTTAAATGCGGATATGTCACTGGATATGTCCAGTTGTATCCTCAGACGCGGTTGAAGCAACGAAGTAATTTGATGGGGCCGTGGCAAAGATTGTTGTGTCTTCAGTTGCTGTCTGCGAGGTACCAAAATTTGGAGAATGGCAAACGTTGTGCCTTTATTTGAGAAGGGCTGCAACGACAAAGCAGGGAACTACAGGCTGTTGAGCCTAGCATCGTTTGGAAAGTTACTGGAGGGGGTTGTCAGATCCAGGACCTGGCAGCATTTGGAAAGTGAAGGACTGACTGAGGGCAGCTAGGATGTCTCTCACAAAGACGTTTTGGCCAAGGGACCAATAGCTTTGGAGAGGGCGGAGTGTTGGATGATGTCTACTTGGACTTTCGCAAGGCTTTTGAAAAGGTATCGCAGTTACTTGATCTGGAAAGTGAGATCACATCGGATACAGGAAAAGCTAGCCAATCGGAATTAAAATTGGTTTGGTGGAAGGAGTCAGTGGTGGGGCTTGTTCGTCAGATTGGAGGCTTCCGACCAGTGGTGTGCAAAAGGTAACGGTGATGGGTCCCCTTTATTTGTCGCGCATAATAACGATCTACATGAGAATGTCCATGGCAGGATTTAGAAAGTTTGCATATGACACTAAACCTCGTGGTGCGGTGGCTCGGAGGAAGTTTTCTAACGTTACAACAGGATCGAGATCAACTGCGGGTGTGTAAAGAAACGGCAGATGGAATTTAACCAAGACAGGTATAAAGTGATGCACCTTGGGAATTTAAATCAGGGCAGAACATACACATTGAATGATACACTCGTGAGGGGTGTGGTGGAACAGAAAGATCTTGGTGTACAGGTGCGTGGCGACAACGTGGGATAATTGATTACAAGAGTCGGGACGTCACATTACTGTTCACGCCGACCGATAGGACGAATATGATTAAGCTTGAGGAGAGTTTCACAAATATTTTTCCGCCTCTGGCGTTAATGAAATATAACGGAAAACAGAGGCTAGGACGGTTTTGTCAGCAGCGAAGGAGCCTCAGTAATGACCTCAGAGACCTTTATAAAATCATGAGGGTCATAGATCAGGTCACAGGATTTATCGCGGGGTATGAGAGCCTTCCACTGGAGGATGTAGTACCAAGGTGAGAGTGGGAATATTTAAGTGGTACATGCGGACAACCTTTTCACCGAGGTGGTGGGTATACGGAACAAGCTGCCAGGAGAAGTGATAGGGGCGGGTACAATTGCCAAGATAAAGATACATTTAGACAGATATATGGAATAGACAGGTTGAGATAGATATGGGCCAAAAACCGTGAATGTGACAACCTGAAGAAGGAATTCCGATCGACATGAATGAGATGGATAGAAACGCCGTTTTCTTGCTACTTAACTATGACTCTGTGGAGCTCGGCCGCAAAGTCATTACCACGTCTGCATTTGGTTTCTCCAATACAACGGAGACCAAGTTGAGAACAGCGAATGAGGAAGAAGAGATTGGAAGAAATTAAAGGAAATTGCCGATTCGACAGGATGAACTGTTTCAATCCGTGGATGACTGGAAGGGATAAATGTGAAAGGACAGGTGTTGCTTCTCCAGCAGTTGCATGATGAAGTGCCGTGAGGAGTGGAATGCTTGTTGGAGACGGAAGAGGGGCACAAGGAGGTGGGGGTGGGGGGGGGGAAAGGAGCATTTCCTCCGGAATGTTTAAAGGGACGAGGAGCGGAAAATCGAGCTGGAGGGGAATACTGTTGCAGGTGGCGGAAATTGCAAAGGATGATCCGTTCACTGCGGAGGTTGGTGGGTGGGAGGTGGGGATAGAGGAGAAATGTTCTTGCATAAAGCAGTAGAAGATGTATTGCTGGACGAGACGAGCGAAATGGTTGCAATACGTCAACTATGATGGAGTGGAATCTATTGTCGCTGATGAAGGAAGACATATCATAGTGTGTGGCTTGACTGGCCTCATTATCAGAGTAAATGCGACGGAGACGGAAAAACTGGGATAAAGTTCCGACTGCAGGCGGGGTAGTGGAGCAAGTACAGTCGAATAGAGATTGAAGTTTGTGGGCTGATACTGGTAACTGGAAAATCTCCTGAGATAGGAAGAGATGCAGAGAATGAAGGAGAAGTGTCAGAAAAGGACGCAGTGATGGTGAGACCAGGGGTGGATATTGCAGCGGAAAGAAAATTAGTTTAGGAGAACTTGTTCCCAAAATGTTGTTGGGTTATGTTCACGTATTTAGTCCCATCGGTTTTGCAGGAAGTACGCAGATACCCAAGTGAATGCGGTGTGGACAGTGAGTTGTACCGAGGTCCCACAGACATGACGCATCTTGGGTATGAGTTGTGCGTTGTGGAGAGGTCGTGGATGCAGCCTTGGTGAGTAACTTCAGCCACATTTGTAGAGTGTGGATGAGAGGGAAATTTAGGGTGGTGTGTCAGGTGCCAAAACAGAGGAACGTTTTGCTTGGATGTTGTGGATCTCCAGATCCGAACTCAAGTCCACTGCAGAATGCAAGAGGGGATAGCTGACCATTGTACATTTAATGTAAAAACGTGACTGCACACGGTTCATGAAGCACACGAGATGCTGAAGCTTGACACAGTAAAACGTTTACTTCACATGATGTATTCGCAACACATGCTGGATTGGGATTCTGGGGACAAGGAAATATGAAACATAACATGATTAAATGAATCTTGGGATCTGGAGCATTCGTTCCAGGACGCGTGACTTTCCTGTTGATGTCAGATTATAATAAAGAGAATGTGTGAACTGAACATAAACATTGGACTCCGTGTGAATTCTTCCCGGCTACAACACCAACATTGGTGGTGTTGTGCAAAGTGCAAAGTGAAAATTGCTGTCCAAATTTACAATGGACTGTCGAAGTGGGCAAAGAACTAGCGGATGGATGATAACTCATCCAAGGTGGTCTACTTTGAAATGTTGAACAGAAGCTTATGAGATCATAAGTGGCATATTGGTGGATGGACCAAGCCGTATTGCCTGTTAAGGGAGTCTCAGTCTGGAGGGCATAGTTTTAAGATTGAGGGACAAAGATTTAAAGGGGATATGAGGGATACGTCTCTCTTAAACAGTGTGGTTCCTGATTTGGAACGAGATGCCAGAGAAACTGGTACAGGAAGATACAATTCCATCGTTCAAACGTAATTTCGACAGGTAAGAAAGGTTGAGAGGGATGCGGGCCATCCAGAAGTAAATGGGAGCAGCTCGGCTAAGCAAGTTGGTCCGCATCTATCTGTCGATTTCTTTATTTTCAAGCGTTCTTCGGTGCATTTGGATTGAGCAGTTGTAATAGTCCATAACTATGTGGAAGGGAATAGCGTAATTTTCCCAGATCTCAAGGTGTAGATGGGAAACAAGACGGTCAACTTCACTTTTCCACCTTCCCCTGTACATGATGGACCATCGGATGAGAATATCCTCCCCTCTGAATGTTCACGCTCGCTTCATGAGTGACTGCACGGCTCTTTGTTTTCTAAACTCCATTCGAGCTGTTC
Organism: Pristis pectinata; assembly: GCF_009764475.1. Taxonomy (NCBI): domain Eukaryota; kingdom Metazoa; phylum Chordata; class Chondrichthyes; order Rhinopristiformes; family Pristidae; genus Pristis; species Pristis pectinata. The sequence goes on from NW_026262488.1 coordinate 16,069, forward strand.
TGTCGACTGTTGTTCCCATGTCCGAACCCCACTTCTCGCCTGATTGATCTGTTGTTTGTATTGATATACTCAGACCAAAAGAGGAGTCGTGGAGTGGGTGGTGAGAGTGACGCGACAGGGACAAGCATATCGGAAGAACAACCGGGATATTCGCACCTGCGGTGTGAATTACATTTCTGACATTAAATTGTGTGAAATTGCTTCTAAATTAATATATATTACCTGAATTTCTTTTTCTTATGGTTGAGATGTTATTGGAAGAAGAGAATGTAAATGCACATGCTGCTGTCGACTAAATCTGTGTTACGTACAAATGTGAGTTTGATCGCTCTCATTGGTCGGATAACATGGAAACTTTCCCTCTCCCTCTCCATCTCCCTCCTCGCACTCACTCCTCGCTCTCTCCCTCTCTCTATCTCTCTCCCTCTCTCTCTCTCTCTCTCACACACACACACACACACACACACACACACACACACACACACACACACACACACGGAAACACAAAGAAACATATACAAGCACGGAAAGAGAGACAGGGAAACGGCACCGACAGAGATGCAATCATACAGACACAAATATACATCCAGTTTAGCAAATATCACATCTAGCGAACATTCACAGACATACAAAGAAACCTGCAGTTACGTGGTTCTCCTTTCCTCCGGCTGGGATGGCTTTGGAAGCATAAAATTCACAATCGTGCTCTGTACTCCCATGTTCTGTACCAGTGGGAGTTTGAATACCCTGATTGGTCGGATACAATGGACTTCCTGTCTCTCTATCTCCCAGTTCCTCTATATGCCTCCCTCTCGCACTGTCCCTCTGTCTCTCGTTCTCAAACACACAGATAGAGAAAACACACATTCACGCAGACAAGCGCACATGCATTAGCCCACGAGAATGAGATAGACTGAGAGACGGAAACCACAGAGTCAGATATTCAAGCTTACAAACGCAAAGATACATTTGCTCAAGCACTCATTCAGATCGGCAAAGTCAGAGGCAAAAGGAAAATCACAGCAACCCACTCACACGGACACATACACGGAGGGAGAGACATTTAAATAGAAAAAAAACTAGATTCACCCGGACCTGAACGTAAACACGCAAATAACCACACAACAGAACCACACATCACACTTACAAAGTCAATCTTCTGTATTTAATTGAGAGTTGAATTGGCTTGATTCGAGAGGATAGGCTATTTCTCTCTCTCTCACAGACACGAACACACACACACACACACACACACACACACACACACGGACAAAACTCACAGAAACACCTAGGAACACACATGGAGAAATCCGCGAGCACTCAGAAAGAGGGCGAGAGGGATGAAAAACAAACTGACACCGAATCAAGTTTACAAATACAAGCGCACAATCACACAAACGTAAATATGCAAAACTGACAATCAGATACGCACTCACAGACATACACACAAACGCAGCATCACGCAAACATTCCCAGACTTCTGAAAATGTTCAGGAAAATCTGTACAAACACCTACGTACACACAAACACACAAACAATCTCACAGCAAAACCACACATTGCACACACCAAGAGACAAACTCAATATGGTGCAAGGTCACAGTCTTTATAACGGGGTCAGGGAACCTTCCACTCGAGAATGGACGATTGTGAGGTTGGAAATATTTGAAGGGGAACCGTAGGGCAAGATTATCACACAGGCGGTGGTGTGTATATGGAACGAGATGCCAGAGCAAGTGAAGGAAACGGACACAGTTACCACTATTAAAATACATTTGGACAGGTACATGGAAAGGAAAGGTCCAGAAGGACATCGGCCAGAAGCCGTGACTTTGACAAACCTCACGAAAGAATCTCCATCGATATGAATGAGTTTGGTCTAAAAGGCTATTTTTTTTTTTACCCAGAGGGTGGGTGGAGTGGACACCGCACTGTATGAGCGGGGAGGGGTACGGTAGTGGTAGCAGGAGCTCTGAAAATATTGACACGTATATCTGAGGGCTTAAATCGCCAATTCTTAGAAGACGACAAACCAGGTTTTGGGAAATAAGGTTAGTAAACCAAGTGTTGGTCAATAAGATTAGTAGAAGACCAGCATGGACATGGTTTGCAAAAGGATCCGTTGTTGTGTTTATGATTATGAAGTCCAGCGACTAAGGTTCAATCCTGACCTCCGATGTTGTCGGTTTCGAGTTCCCATGCTATCGCTGTGACCGCGTGGGTTTCCCCAGGGTTCTCGCACTTCTGCCATATCTCAAAGACGTGCAGATATGCAGCTTTAATTGTCCACAGTAAGCTGCAACTTACGTGTACTTTAGTGGCAGTATTTAGGTATATATGACGAGTGTGTATGTGTGCATGTGTGTTTCTGTGTTTTCGCGCGTGTGTGTGTGCGTGACAGTGTGTGTGTGTGTGTGTGCTTGTGTGTGTGCGGTGGATGTTCGTTGCAGCTAAAATAGTGAGGCAGAATTCTGGACATTTGTTGAACACCTATTAGTTTGCCCGGGATCAATCTTGGCACCTGGGTATTCTTCCAATGAACCTGGATCGTGAAATTCAAGTACACTTTACGAATATCAGCTTTGTTCAAGATATTGTTTTTTTTTGCGACAATGTAAAAACAAAGCGAGGACTTTTTAGCGTTAAATTATAGACCAGTGGTCCTGCCTACTCTCCTTGGGTCGAACTGGCTTCCTTCATTGTTGGAGGGCAGTTTGCAAACTTCGCAATTTTAAAAGGAATTCCAACAACACACATTGGAGTAGAGCAGTACCATGTGTTTACTCCATCGCTTATAGCTAAATTTCAGTTGCGCAGAGCACCACACCACCCAATTAATTTCGCATCATGAGAGAGATTTGTCAGTGTTTCGAGAAGTTACCCCATCGACAACAAAAAAACAAACAACTGCTTCAACTGCATTGTCAATGATCTTTTCTTCGTGGTTTCCAAATTTCTTCGCCCATCTAAATATAGTCTATCACGCAGAGATTTTAAGAGTTTCTTGTTTGCTATTGGTACTTGTTGAAAACACTTTCATTTGACTGATGTTACAACTCCCACAACCCCGTGGGGATTTGGTCGATATAAACGGCAGACTCTGTGTACGTTCTCGACAGAGTAGAATTCAGAACGCCACCCGTGGCACGTTTCGACATACAAAAAAATGCTACAAACATTTTACAGAATCCAGAGAATATACTATTTGATTCTTGCCGCCATTGGTGTGCCGGGTAAGTTGCTGGAGATGTTATACAACTGTTGATCAGCCGGGAAATGTGAGGTTTCTCGCAGCGGGCGGTGCCACTTTTGCGGGTCAATTTCCAGTCCTGTGCTGAAATATCAGAGATGCTTGATCAATAATGTTCCGTATTTTCTTTCTCTTTTCCCTCCAGTTAATGTTGTGGCGATTATAGTTCTGTGCCGTGGGAAATGTGGCCTCTCTGCCTGCACCACTCTCTACCTGCTCGCCATGGTGGTGGCCGACCTGTTGGTCGTCATCACAGAGGTCATATTGTGGCAGATCAGCAATTATTATTTCCCGCGATCTTTTCTGAAGATCACGGCCGTGTGTAGCACCGTTGACGTTTTGGTTCGTTCAGCCATAAACTGTTCTGTCTGGTTCACTGTCGCCTTCACCTTCGATCGCTTTGTCGCCATATGCTGCCGGAAGCTGAGAAGAAAATACTGCACTGCCAAAACCGCTTTTGAAGTTCTAGCAATCACCTGGGCCACGTTCTCTTTAAAAAACATCCCATTTTATTTTGCTTATGAATATGGACAGTTAATTGATAATATACCGTGGTTCTGTAAAGTAAAGCCAAATTATTACACCGAGCCAGTCTGGGTGGGATATGATTGGTTTAATACAGTTTTAACTCCATTACTCCCTTTCAGTTTAGTTTTGCTGTTCAATGCTCTGACAATCCGATACATTTTATTAGCCAATCGTGTCCGAAAGGGGCTGAGCGGTCCGAAAAGAGGAGACGATCACAATGACCCAGAGCTGCAGAGCAGGAGGAGGTCTATGATTTTGCTTTTCACCATCTCCGGAAGCTTCATACTTTTTTGGTTGGTATATGTAATGGAATTCTTACATTATAGTATCACCGAAACAGGACGTTTAGCTTACTGTAGTTCTTTGCTGGTATTTGAGCAAGTCGGTTATATGCTGCTTAATTTAAGCTGTTGCACAAACGCATTTATTTATGGGGTGACTCAGTCCAAATTCAGAGAACAGTTCCTGATCACCGTGAATGCTCCAATGAGATTGATCCTTCAATTTATTCATAAACTGAGGAACACTCAGTCGGTTTGGCAATAAACTTAATAATTGAAGGAAATATACATTTGACATGAGTTAAACCCTTCTGACGAACGTCGAAGATATAACATAAATCTGGGGCAGGGATGGAAGATAGAGCAGGCTGAGGCCATTTGGATGGTGCCAGTATCACGTGCATGAATATAATATTTAGTGTCATTTATTTAATATTTGTCATCCATCAAGTGAAATATACCAGGAAAATCCAGTGATCTGCATATGTACCTTGCATCGCCTTGTTTCCAACATTATATTAGATTAATGGCTTTAACCTATCCTTCCTGGACAGATCTGTTTTTTTCTTGTTTTGCGTCCCCTATGTCCTGTAAGAAGCCAGGTAAATCATGCGATGTAGCACCTGTCGGATTAGCCTCGTCAGCAGAGAGAGATCAGACACAATTGAAGTATTTCAGCTCCGAAACGCAAACATCCCACGTGACCTACGTTGTCCAGTCTATTTGGCAATCTCCGGCACGTTCGTTCATCAAATCTTTGGGGTTGCAGAATGTGCAGAGAAAATTAACTGGGATGCTGTGTGGGTAGAGAGTTTCAGATATTGTGTGAGGCACAGACAGGGTAGACTATGTAAAATATGGTCTCCCCATTAGCAGGAATATCAATATTACCCAGAAAGTATAGGTTTAAAATAACGAATAGGATATTTATCGGCATTCCTGGAATGTTTACTTCATCGTGGAGTGGTTGGAATCTGGAGCACATTGTCTGAGGGGGTGGTGGAAGTCGCTACTTCTAAAACATTCAAGTAGATAAATGAGCGCTTCCAACACAATGACACTGAATGCTACGGGATAATTGCTGGAACATGTAATGACTATAGACATTTTCTTAATGGCCGTCACGACCACAGTATACCGCTTTCTGTGGTGTATAACACTTTGACTTGATCTTACTGTCCCTTTGTATCTTTATAACTTAAACAATCGCCTTTCTACAGATATCAAAGCTTTCTGCCATAACCAATAGATACTGATTTTACATCCTAAACTTAATATCTGTATTTTCTCTCATTTTGTTTTGGAATTACAAGTCGCTTTCGTTTGTTTTCATCTCCACTTAAAAATCTCCAGCTTGCAAGCAATCTTAATATTCACCTTGTCTCATTTAAACCTACCTGTAGGGCCGTAATATTTAGTCCTACTCAGTACTTCCAGTCTAACACATTTGGTGCGGACCTTGTCAATGTCATTCGGTCACTTCCACTTTTTGCACGTTCAGAATTGATTCAACATCCTAATGATGAAATGCAGAACAGAAATATCAAGTACCCTGTGTGACCTCATTGTTATCATGTTTCTATATATTTTAAGAAATAAAAGCAAACATTATGTCCTGCATTTGAATTAATTTGCAATTTTTAATCATTTGTTCACTTATATATCTCAATCCTGTCCCTGATCCGCATTCAGATGTCCTAATACGTAGTTTATGAGTAATCACATTTTACTGGAATCTGTCAACGTCTGTTGGTTTGATCGTGTCTCTGTCACTTCATTGAAGGATGATCCAGCTCATTTAAACTGCGAGTTCTTTTCCAGAACATGAAACAAAATCGGATGGGTGGTGTGTGGGTGCGACGTCGCTGTATGCGCTACAAATATAAAAACTAGTGAGAAGTTGAAAAATCTCGAAACGTTCGGAGGAGCATGGGACAGGGTTATCTTCTTGTCAATAAATATGTGTTCATTGCTGGTGAATGAACAGAATGCCATTGTTATTGACACATTCTCCGTCCAGGAACGAAAGGAGATTGTTATTTTTTGTAAACAGATTCTTCCTGTCAATCACACACAATCGTAAAGGAACGGATGGAGAAATACGTCAAAGATGCAGAATTAGATGGGAAACTCTCTTACTGAACTAAAATAACAATCTAAACATGCCCTTTGCAATATGATTATCAGTAAATGTAACGCGATATTTAAAGAAACATGTATATCACATTGAAGACGCAAGATGGACAGCAGACGTTTGGAACTGGCAAAATATAAAATGCTGGAGTACCTCAGCGGGTCAGGCAGATCTTTAAAGGGAAATGGACAGTCGATGTTTCGGTCGAGACTTTCCATCAGGACTCAATGGATGTTTCTCACTTTCAATGGATACATTCAATTTTAATTCGCAGTAATATAACCATCTGAAATGTGCGGGGTCCTTGAGGATAGCTGCTCGCCTGTATTCGCATTGCATTTGTTTTTCTATTTCCTCGTATTGTTTTAATTTTACAATTGTATCCAAGCTATCTGGACCAAAATGATTTGTAGCTATGTTTTGAAAAATCATGAACAAATGGAAAAAAACAGGACGAACATTACTGAGATCATTTTGGTTTTCCCAATTTCTCAACTTACAAAAACTATCAAAGGAGCAGAGCAGTTTTAACTTCTTGTTTTCTGTTTAATTGACATGAGGACGGATCAAGAATATACATGTAGACAGAAAGTGAGAGAGACGGAGGGGGGGGGGGAGAGAGAGAGAAAGCAGGTGAGGAGGGAAGAGTACAGATCAAGACTTTGGATTCTAAACCCTCCGCTATTCGTTGTACTTCAATGGATTTCAACCTATTTCAATGAACTGAAACTATGAAACACGTGTACTCATGTTTCTTCGGTTATGACCATTGTGTCTGCGACATCATAAATGTGGAAACATTCCGCTTCAGAATAAAACGTGCACTTCAGAATCCTGCGACAACTTTACGAAAGGAGTCCATTCGTGTCAATCCGTGGAAATGTTGCGCATTGTATCAGCCTGTCATTTCCTTTGAGATCAAGATTCAAGAATTCCTTATTTGTCATTATACTGTTGCAACAACAACAGAACGAGATTGCGATGGCACTCCCTAGAAACAAAAACAGTAAATTAATAAGAGCAATTATAACTATAAAATAAAACAAACATACTTGCACAAATATGAAGTATAAAAATATAAAAATGCAGTGTGCAAATGAACCGTGATAATAGTAATAATGATAATCAGCAGCATATCAACATCAGTATATTAAATAACACCATGATGAGTACAGTCGGTAAAGGGGTGGGGGGAGAAATAGAATGTGTATATATGTATGTATAGGAGGTGTCAGTCCATGTTCAACAATTTAACAGCTTTGAGAAAAAAACTGTGTTTCAGCCTTGTAGTGTGTGCATATATTGTCCTGTGTCGCCTCCCATAGGGGAGTAATTTAAAAAGGTAGTGAGCAGGGTGAGCTGGTTCTTGAATGATGTTAAAAGCCCTGCTCCGACATCGGGCCTGACAGATGTCCTCCATCGCTGGTAACTGAGTCCCAATGATGTTTTGGGCCGTCTTGATGACCCTCTGCTGAGCCTTCTGCTCCTTCCCAGTGCAGCTGGCGTACCAAGCAGTAATGCTGTATGTCAGGATGTTCTCCTCCGCACACCGGTAGAAGTTCACCAGAATGTTCTGAGACAGTCTGGCTCTCCTCAGCTTCCTCAAAAAATAGAGGCGTTGCTGTGTCTTCCTAATGACAGCTGAGGTGTGTATTGCCCCGGAAACGTCCCTGGTGCTGTATGCCCCCAGGAATTTAAGACTAGAGACTCTCTCCACAGTCTCACCACCAATGAACACGGGACCAAAATCTATCTTCCTTGACTTCCTGAAATTCACCACAATCTCTTTAGTCTTTTGGGCGCTGAAAATCATGTGTGCGACTACATACCGATCAAGGTACTAGGCCGTTACATTGCGACAGTTCTGCTCCCGGTTGCTTGAGATGTTTTTCGACATTTGATTTCAAATCCAGGTATATCACTACTTTTTGAGATGCGATATTGCAACTTTCTTCGGGTAATATTCCATCATTTTGATAAATATAAACATACAACTCATTTAGATGCCGAGCAGTAATTTCATTTAAATTTCTGCTTTGTCATCTTAACATGGAGAATATCAAACATTATGTTGGATATTCATTTGGCGCCAGTGTACCGCAGCGCTCGGTATTTTTTTAAGTTACGGGGTTGTTATTAGAAACAGGTCTACCAGTAACAAAGAATATTTTATTGTGTAGCGACTCAGCGTCCAAGCAAGCGAACCGGCTCGGCGATCGGTTCGCGCGTCGTATGAGCGGCGAGGCCCAAGATGGCGGAGGCCTTCGTCTTCCCCGAGCGACGGGGAGAACCCGCGCGCAGTACAAGTTTGATGACGTAGCGCATACGTCAATTCCGTTTTCGGTGGGCGGGAACCGTTCCTCTTAAAAGCCCGCTCAAGTTGGGATAATAAATCAGTTTTTGTTCTGCAGCCCACCGACTAGTCTCTTGCTTTCACATCGCGGTAGCAGCCGCTACATTGGTGACCTCGACGGTCCAAATGGATTTTGGACCCGCACAATGGACGACAACGCAGCAGCCAACGTAGTGGCACTCAAGCTGACCACCTTTTGAACACTTCGGCCCAGAATCTGGTTCGACAAGGCAGAGCACAATTCCAACTTCGGCAGATCACCTCTGACTCCACAAAGTACCACCATGTGCGCAGCTCTCTGGACCAAGAGACAGCCGCCCAGGTCTGAGATTTCATCCAGTCTCCTCCGGAAGAAGATAAGTTCCCAGCTTTCAAAGACCTTCTTATGCGGACCTTCGGCCTCTCCAGTCGCGAGGGCGCCGCCCGCCTGCTTCATCTCGACGGCCTGGGGGACAGTTCCCCATCGGCCCTAATGAACGAGATGCTGGCCTTGGCTGAGGGACACAAGCCTTGCCTAATGTTCGAACAGGCCTTCCTCGAACCCGATGACATTCACCTGCTGTTGTCCGACTCCGATTTCAGCAACTCACGTGAGGGAGCTGCCCGGGCAGATGTCCTTTGGAAGGCCAAACGCGACAGCGGGTCGTCCTTCGGCCAAATCGCCAGGCCGCGAGCCAACGCCTACCTAAACCAGTTCCAGCAAACGAGCGACCACACCCCAGAAACACAGACGACGACACTGGCGACCAGCTGTGTTTCTACCATCAGAGGTGTGCCTCGGAGGCCCGTCGATGCCGACCATCCTGAAAGTTTCAGCGAAACGCCAGGGCCGGCTGCCGCTGATTGTTACAGCGGGTGGCCGCCAACACAGCCTCCTAATCGTTTGGGACAAGCAGTCCAAGCGTCCATTCCTTGTCAATACTGGAGCAGAGGACAGAATTTTCCCCCAACCGGCTGCGACACACGTAACAGGCAACAAGGTCCTGTACTCAATGCCGCAAACGGCACAACGATACGGACACTCGGTACCAGTACAGTTCAATTACAATTCTGCGGCAGCCGTTCTACCTGGAACCTTACCCTTGCCACCGTCGCCCTGCCACTCCTCGGAGGCGATTTCCATCGGGCCCACAGCCTGTTAGTCGACCTGTGAGGGAAGCGGCTAGTGCACTCCAGAACTTCCCAAACCTACCCCCTGGGAGAAGCCAGAGTACCAGCGCCGCGCCTGGACTCCGTTTCCCTGTCTGGCAACGAATTCACCAAGCTCCTAGCTGAGTTCCCAACGGTTTTGGTACCTCAGTTTACAAATTCGAAGCCCAAACACGGGGTGCAGCACCACATCATTACCACAGGCCCACCCCTTCATGTCCGAGCACAACGACAACCTCCAGACAAGCTCCGCCTGGAAAAGGAAGAGTGCCGCCGCATGGAGGAGCTGGGGATCGTTCGCAGGTCAGATAGCCCCTGGGCCTGCCCCCGGCACATGGTCCACAAAGCCACCGGCGGGTGGACGACCTGCGGCGACTAACGCAGGATGAATGACGCCACCGCCCCGGACCGCTATCCCATCCCTCACATCCAGGACTTCTCGGCAAACCTACACGGGGCCCACATCTTATCCAAGGTGGACCTCGTCCGGGGATACCACAAAATCCCGGTGCACCCTGACGACGTTCCCAAAACTGCGCTTATCACTCCATTCGGCCTCTTACAATTCTTTCGGATGCCGTTCGGCCTTAAGAACGCCGCGCAGACTTTCCAGCGACTGATGGACGCGGCAGGCCGAGACCTGGGCTTCGTGTTCATTTCCTTAGATGACATACTAATCGCAAGCCGTGATAGCCAAGAACACCTTTCCCACCTCCGTCAAATGTACTCCCGTCTACGTGATTTCGGCCTCACTATCAACCCGGCCAAGTGCCAATTCGTACTTGACTCTATCAATTTCCTCGGCCACAGGATCGCCAGCGAGGGAGCAACACCCCTACCTGCCAAGGTAGACCCTATCCGCCATTTTGCCCGTCCCAACACGGTCAAAGGTCTGCAGGAATTCTCGGGGTGGTCAACCTTTACCATCGGTTCATCCCTGCAGCAACCCATATCATGCGCCCTTTGTTCTCGCTGATGTCTGGCCAGGACAAGGACATCGCCTGGAACAACGAGGCTGCGGCTGCCTTCGTTAAGGCCAAGGACGCCCTGGCAGACGCCGCGATGCTGGTACACCCAAGGAAAGACGTCCCAACCGCCCTCACGGTGGAGAAATCCAACACTGCAGTTGGTGGAGTATTGGAACAACCAATCAGAGGCAGTTGACAACCCTTGGCATTTTTCAGCAGGCACCTTAGAGGACCCGAACTGAAATACAGCGCTATTGATCGGGAACTTCCAGCGCTGTACCTGGCAGTCCGGAATTAACGGTACTTTTTAGAAGGCAGGCCTTTCACCGCTTTCACTGACCATAAGCCTTTGTCCTTAGCCTTCTCCAAAGTCTCCGATCCCTGGTCAGCTCACAACTTGGATCTCGCGTTTTGGTGTTCCGATCCACATCACTTCAGACAGGAGCGCCCAGTTTACCTCCAGCCTTTGGTCTGCATTAGCGAACATGCTAGGAATGCAGCTGCACACCACCACGGCCTACCACCCTCAGTTAAACGGGTTGGTGGAACGTTTCTACAGCCAGCTGAAATCAGATCTGATGGCCCGCCTGAAAGGTCATAACTGGGTCGACGAACTGCCTTGGGTCCTGCTCGGCATACGCACTGCCCCCAAGGAAGATTTCCACGCTTCGTCAGCTGAACTCGTGCACCGAGCGCCCTTGGTCGTCCCAGGGGATTTCATACCTGCCCTTCGGGGCCAGGAGGAACAACCCATGGCAGTCCTGGAAAGACTGGGCGAGAGGCTCGGCAGCTTGGCACCGATTCGTAGCATGGTCAAGTCCCATCCTGTGAGCCCAAGAAACGACGATACTGTGAGTTCGTTTTCATTCGCAGAGGCACACCCCGGGCACCGTTGCAACGACCATATGAGGGGCCGTTCCGGGTCATCAGGAATAATGGGTCCACCTTTATTTTGGACATTGGGACAAGGAAGATGTCTTCACGACGGACCGCCTCAATTCGGCCCATTTAGACCTACAACAACCGGTTGAGGTCCCAACACAGCGACGTAGAGGCCTACCTCCTAAGCAACGGCTAGCACAGCCCACGAACCTTGGGGACCGTATCAGCGGTTGCGAGTGGGGGTGGGGTGGGGTGGGTGGTTGTGTAGCGACTCACCGTCCGAGCAAGCGAACCGGCTTTGGGCGTATCGAGATGGCGCTGGGCCTTCGTCTTCTCCGAGAGACGGGGAGAACCTGCGCGCGGGAAAAGTTTGATGACGTAGCACATACGTCATTTCCGTTTTCCCGTGTGCGGGAACCGTTCCTCTTAAATGGTCCGGGCAAGGCGGGAAAATGTCAGTTTTTGTTCTACAGCCCACCGACTAGTGTCTTGCTTTCACATCGCGGTAGCAGCCGCTATAAAACTCCACAGCGCCGAAGGTCGAAATCGAAGCCCGAGACTGGAGTTTTGAGGCAGCAGATAGAATCACTGTCCCACCGTATATTTCACGATCTACGGTCATTGTCCAGAAGTGCAAAGAACAGGGATCTTAGCAAAACGTGGATAAAGTGATACCGTAACTCATTTCCTTATGAATGACGATGTTCCACTTGAATTCCTAACTATCTACGTGGAAGATAACTTTTTTGTGTTTGATTGGCGAGAGAATGTGCAGTCTTTCTCCCTTCAGATGTTCGTCTGCCTTTTGACTGCTCTCACCAAAGTGCATTACGTCTCTGCTCCCCATATTAAACTCTAATTGTCCATCTTCACCTACTCTATCCTTTACTAAAGCCCCGAAGTACTCAACGAAATTTGGCTTCCCACATATTGTCTTGTCACCAAGAACACTCATTACCTTTTACGATGCGCCCTTATCCATGTCATGAACATAGATGACAAGTAATTGAGGACCAATAACTGATCTTGCTACACTCTATTTATCACATCCTTTCCTCTGAAGAAGACTCATTTATCTTGACTGTCTTGATAAACCCACTGTCTTCTACGTGATAAAATGAATTAGTTTGTCGGGCGTTTCTTCGAAATTGTGGTATGTAATCGGAATTTATGAAGAAATTATAGGAGTAAATGAGGCCTTTTAGTGACTTTGATATCAGCACGTTATCAAGTTATTGCTACAACATAGAACGAAGTTTTTTTTGCCCACTGGGTCGATGAAAGTTTCAATTACAGCAGGAAATCCCCAGCAAGTGCAGCAGATGAAGCCTTCATGGAGCGAGACCACGACAATTAATGTCCATTTTGTTATGAATAGCGAGTTGCACACTCCCCTGGGAAATACCAAACAATGAACAGGTATACGTTGAGAGAGTTCATGCGCCTTCTCTTATTTCTCAATGAATGTGTGTATCTCATGGCGCTGATGGGGTAGCTTGTTTGTCGGTGTGATATTGATCGTGCAGCGTAGTTACGATAATCGGCCTTTAGAAGCAAGAGCTTTCTGCTCACCTTCACCATCCAATGAACGAATCTGACTGAAGGATATCCTGGCTGACCCCTTTCTATTTTTCAACGCCTGGTCTCAGCTGAAATGTTGAAATGGTAACACTGGAAAGTGTTGCTGGCATGATAACACCGACGTAAATTGTGTTCCGTGTGTTTCTTGCATGTCTGATTGTGTCCGAATCTGCGTGTGTTATTCCGAATGTGTAGTGTGTGTGTGTGTGTGTGTGTGTGTGTGCGTGCGCGCGCGCGCGTGCTCACGCGCGTGTGGTGTGTATTTGTCTCCTTCTGTATGCAATGTGTGGTTTTGTTGAGCGATTTCTTCTGTGTTTGCGTGTGGGGATCTCCGAGTCTAGTGCTGTGCATGTTGATATGTCTCTGTCTCTGTGCATGCATCATTGCCAGTGAGTTTGTTTACATCTCTGCGTGTCTGTTTGCATGTGATATTTTCCCATCTCAATATGTGTTTGACTGACTGTGTTTATGTTGAAAGCTTGCATGTGTGTTTGTGTGTTCACAATCTCTTTCTCTCTGTTTCAGTGCCCGTGTGTTTGTGTATATGTGCCTGTGCGTGTATCTGTGTTTTGTCTGTGTATGTGTGTGAGTGAATGAGAAAAAGAGGAGAGAGAGAGGGAGAAAGAGAGAGGGAGTGGAGAGAGTGATTGCTGCCCGACCGATCAGGGAGATCTAACTACCATTTATAAAAAACATAGAAGAACATAGCAGACTCAGCCGAGAGCAAATCTGTCCATCTCTATCCTTTCGACACCAGCAAAACAGAAGGAGCGTGGAAACGACTTAAATAACATGTTCAGTTAATTGAACAAAATGTTTTGCCAGATACTCGGGTGAATATGAACAGTTGTTCTTCCAGTTTGGATGTTTCTTCTGTGCTTCCTCACCACTCTGCCCACTATCCCGGTTTACCTCGGATCTTCACCTGTTTCAGTTAAACACGCACCACACACTACTTTGTGCTCCAAATCACCGACGTTATTGCTTTTTACAGAGAGATGAATGTTATAACCTCAACAAACCTAGATAGAGAGATAGATGGATAGATAGATAGATAGATTGATCTATAGACAGATAGCGATAGATAGACAGATATATAGATAAAAAATGCATAGATAGACATACAGGCAGGCAGAGAGATAGATAAGTACGTTGATAGACAGATAGATGGATAGATGACACATAGATAAACAGATATAGATAGAGGCAGTCAGATAGATAGATGGGGAGATAGATAGATAGAATGAGAGAAAGATAGATAGATAGATAGAAAAACATATAGATAGACCGACTGAAGTAACAATCAAAGATTAATAATTTAAATAAGTAGGATAATAAGGTACTCCGTTTAATTAGCTATTAATAAAGACCAGCTTTTATTCAGCGATGTCCGGAAATATTCAATGGGTCCATGATGACGCGCGTATGGTGCCGGGGAGATTCAGCGGGAAGTTGCCTGGGATGGAGTGTTTCAGTTCCATGCAGAGAGTTGAGCTGTGTTTTATATCGCTGGAGTGGAAAGTTCTGAGGTTTGACGTGATGGTGGAGGACAAATCATGAGGCACGTCGATAGTGGATATGGTAAGAATCGCTTAACTTTGGCGGGCGTGAAACAAACAGGACTGCACAGGGATATGGAGAAGGGAAGGAAGATAAAAAGGGAATTACGGGGAATTTTTCACATGCATGGAATGCGGAAAGTGTGTGGCAGAGGGAATTGGAGGACGTGATTCTACTGGTCGAATCTCTTCAGGTGTATTTTGGTTTGACGCATTTAACAATTAATTTCATTGGGTACCTCACCGCGTTCTTCAGCTCCTCTCTGAATCTGCTCTGTGTCAAGATATAAATACAAGTTTTGGTGCAGGAACCGAAAAGCTGCAACATGAATGCTGTTTCTTGCGTGATAACAAGCAGTTGAGTTAAGTACAGCTTATTGTGTGCAATTCGCACGTAAATGTTGAACACAACTTTCGTCATCCACAACAAGATAAAACTGCCGTTGAGACTGAAGAGTAAAACGATGGACCTCCTTCGGTTCTCCATATCTGGATATATGTCATTCTCTCCATTGTTGCGGACCCGGAGTCCCTTGCGAACCCTACTGGATTCTAAGATGCGCCTGACCGTCAGTGCATTGAGAAGCAAGATCAGGAAGAAGGGAAGGAAAGGCGTTAAGACGCGGTCAACGATGTCAAATGCGGCCCAGACGGATGAACTGTAGAAGCTCAGTTTCGGTTTGCAGTACCAGGGAACACCATTAATGAAACGTTGCTCTTTATGAATAAAGTACCAAGGTGCGGCTACCAGACAGCTCAGCACACTCACTGTCCCTACAACCAGAGCCGCCGTTCTCTCGGTGCAATATTTTGCTTTCCGCTGCTCACAGCAAATGGCCACAAATCGATCAAAGGTGAAAGCGACGGTCAGCCAAACAGAGACATTCGTGGCCGCACTAAGTAGGACCACAGTGAGACTGCACACGGGAGTGATGCGCAGTAATGAATACGGGAAATAAATCTGACCAGTCCATCTCAGTAATGGATCAGTGAGAACGACAAGAAGGTCGCCCGCCGCCATGGCCACCAGGTAGGGAGTGATACATTTGGAGAGACTGCACATGCCCCGGCAAAGGATCGCAATCGCCACCAGGTTAACTGTAAAAGAGAGAATAGAGCAGAGACATTATTGCTTGGAGCTGGATGCAAAAGGCTACAGTGACATTTGGAAATGCGTTGTGCAAGCCGCAGAGAAACGGATTTGCTCTCTCGTCGCCGCTGTCCCCGCACTGTGAAGTACCAGTTGTCTTCAGGGGCTGTTAATAATGAAACATCATGCCAACGCAAAGTGCAAGGGAATTGAGGTCCGAAGCCGAGACCGGATGTAGTCCATGCGGGAGGACGCAGTAACTAACGAAGACGATTCCAATTTGGGAACGGGGATTCCTGGTCCAGACGGAAGCACCGAATTGCGTCGTTTGCGTATGTGCATTGGCTTGGATGTTTTAGGCAATAGGAAGAGTTGAGAAAGGAGTTGGCCTTGAGACATGTTATTGTAGGGCGTCCACAAAATCCCAGTCTCACAAACCAACTGAAGCATTCAACAATCCACTGGTGTTCACTTGTCACGCAGTGATCGAGCAGAGGAACAAACTCTTCGGCCCAACGTCAGCACCAACCATCAAACACTCATTTACAACAGTTCTATTCTATTGTCAGTTGAAACCTTACACCAAAATATCCATCGTTTCCCCATCATCTACAAATTGGGGACAATCTGCCGTGGTCAGTTATCCTTTCAGGATGCTGGGGGAAAACAGAGTTCGGAATTGACCCCCTGTTTACAGGAGTAGTGCGCTCAATCAGATGCACCATTGTGTACTGCAGAGAAAACATTACAAGTGCCACTTTATGCAGATGTTGCCTGACCTGGTGAGATTATTTAGCTCTGGCGGTTCTTTCCATAGAGAGATTGGGCAGAAGAGTTCGTGGTGAAGAACGTGAGCGTTGAAATGGAGAAGAGCGAACCTAATCTGAAGATGTATGTGGAATTTTCTCAACTGCTGTTCCTCCAGCAAAGCTTGAGACGGTACAGGAGAAATTCAACAACAATAGGTAGTTCGATATTTGATTTTAGCATCCGATGTTGACAAAAATGTCGCCGAGGCACATTATGCTCTTCAGGAGAAAGAGTTGGTCCCTCGGCTTCCTGCATTCTGTCGGATCACGGCTGATACATTTGCACCAACAATTCTGCATTCTCGACTCTGTTGGTAACCCTTGACCCCCACTTGCTTCTCCAGCTTTCCCGCAAGTATTTCATAATAGCCTTCTGGCTTCATAAATATCCATCCCAAGGCCGTTGTATCTCTGATTCTGGCTCTCGGCTCAAATAAGAAGCAGCAGATCCTTCGGTTCAGGGGAAAATAATAATGTCAGACTTGGAGGAAGAGCGCAGCCTCTGTTCAGTTACACACTGAAGGAGTAGTGGGTGTGTACATTATGTCGCCGAACTGCTGGGCCAGAGCAGACAGTTCAGGAAAGCAGTCGGCGCCGGCAATGAGACCGCGTTTCACAGCGTAGTTAACGTCATTGATTGCGAGACACAATTCTTACCAGGAATACCAATGGCTGAAATCACAGGATAATAAATACGCTCGATGCTCCAGATTATTCTGTACCAAATTCCCATTGTTGTCAGAACCGGCGTCCTCTGTCACTCTGCCTGCGACTGCTCCGGCAGAGACTCTGAGCAAGTGTTCCTGATTTATATCGGACTTAGAGTTAAACCCCTGAGCATTGATTCTGCAACATCATTTCAGCTACGTCATCAAAGACATTATTTCAGGCCCATTGACTGAAGTGGCTAATTTAGCACAAAGAGCACAAGGACACGCAAGTGATGTCGT
Organism: Pristis pectinata; assembly: GCF_009764475.1. Lineage (NCBI taxonomy): Eukaryota > Metazoa > Chordata > Chondrichthyes > Rhinopristiformes > Pristidae > Pristis > Pristis pectinata. The sequence continues at coordinate 33,602 of NW_026262488.1, forward strand.
TGGAACATCTCCCAGGAATGAATGAATGCGCATTTATATGTGTCAGATTCGTCAGTAATGGGAGCCTTCTCTTCCAGTTAATATTTTGGTGAAATGTCTTGATCAATGATAATGAATCAGCAGAGGTACATAAGTTTACGAGAGCCAAAGATCGGGTAGATCGTCAAAATACCTATATCCATGCTGGGGTATCCAAGGGAACAGGGCATATGTTAAAGTGAGCGGAGTGAGCTCTGCAACGGAAATATTTGAGAATTCGTTCCTTGTTTTTTCCTGCTTCATCAGCAGGAGGTATTTGCAAACAAAGGAGGCGTAACACACATGTTAAATTTTATAGCAACTACTTTATTAGAGTAACATGAAGAATCAAATACAAAAAGGAATAAGAATGCTTAAAACACAGAAAGCAAAATAATACATCAACCAATCAATGAGCTAATCTATATAATGCCGGATGGAGCCTCAGGTGTCTGACAGCCTTTCACACCTTCTCACTTGTCTTTGCATCGGTCGCCACCGGCAAGGTCCCGATTTGCACCAAGGAGGTGTCGCCTTTTATACCTCTCCAAAACTTAACATGAGTCTTACCCCAGTACTTTTCCATTCCTTCGTAGTAGCTTGGCTGTCCCTTGTGATCAGTCGCGACCATCGGCCTGAACACCTAACTTAGAAGCAGAGGCCACAGGTCTGTTAAGACGAAAACATTTTTCACCGTATCTCATTTCAAGGATGTAATTCTGTACTCACATAGGTTCTCAAAGCATTGCCACATTCCGAGCTGACACCATCTTGTGTTACACACTACTGCCAACACTAAGGAGGAATCAGAAATGGTCTTGACCTTGTACTGATACCCAGCAAGTGTTACCGTCTCCGTCTGCAACAATCTCCCACTTTCAAACCGGAGAATTTGGCATGTGCACCCTTATTTTCCCACCCACTGCAGGAGTTCTTTCTTCAGTGCCTGCTTCCACCTGAAGTTCCAGGGTACACGTGATCTTTCTAGTTATGGGAGACACTTGGGGTAAGTGTCTGTTACACAGGTTGTCCAAGGCTTGATTCAGCACAGCCAGCCACCACTGTGGGGTATGGGTTGGTGTTAACAGACGAATGATTTTGCATACAGATCTCCATTCATCCTCTCAATGAACCCTGATGCTTGGGGATAATAGGGTATGTGAGGCGCCCAATAAATAGCTTTGCTGGCGGCCCAGTAGTTCAGAGCTTGTCATGGGAAATGAGACCCATAATCCGATTGCATCTCTTTTTGGTCCCCATAACAACTGATTAACTTCTACAATCCCTTAAGAGTCTGGTCCTGATCAGCTTTTGTGCAGGGAATTGCCATCAACCAAAGTGAGCAAGTAGTTAACTCGTTACTGCTGGGCAGGGGTCCAATGTAATCGATCTGCCATATCTGGGATGGGCCAGTTCCCTTTTAATGTGGAGAGACGGTGTTTCAGGGAGGGCTCTCCTTTAACCTGCTGACAAACCTCGTAAGCTTTGATGGATTCCTTAGTCATGTCTACTGGTAAACGTACTGCTCGTTGCTTCGCCCACTCAGTGGTACCATGCACGCCCAGATAGCCAGCCATGTTATGTATCCATTGTCCAATCGCACAGGATTCGAGGATGTTAATATGATATACCCGGTCTAGCTGGTCCACTCGATTATGAAAGGTGGTGGACAGAGAGGAGTCTTTCGTGTAGGCGTCTTCATGGAAAACGGTGATCCTCATTCGTTGGAATGCCTCCAGATCTGTTCCCAGAGCGACTGTCCACATGGGGGATTTCCATGTATCTGCCATTTTCTCTTCTGCCATCCCGCTATCTATATGACCATCCCATTCATCACTGCCCAGGAGTCTATGTGCAGCTGATATGTTTCATACTACAGTGGCAATGTGACTGCAATATGTTCAGCTCTCTGACTGGAACAGCCCTTTTTACTGCTGTTGCAGAACTGCTCCTGTGAGTGAGTTCAGAGCTGCAGGTCTCCGCCCCTGTGCACTGGCTTCCCAGTGGCCGGAGCCATCCGTCAACCAGCCCTGGCGTTTGTCTGTTTCGGACAGCTGTTCTTATGGCAGGCCCCACGTAACAGGGGAGGGAGGCACTGGGATGGCAGGGTAAACATCACCATACGTAATTTACTTCGTGTGTCTCTGCAGCTGATCACAAAGCACAGACAATGAAACACAGAAACTAGGAGCTGGAGTAGGTCATTCGGCCCTTCGACCCCGCTCCGCCATTTCAGAGGCTCATGGCTGAAAATTCATGTTCAGTCCTCTCTTCCCGGTTCCTCCCCATAGCTTCGAATTCGGAGGGTTGAGTCTTTGCACAATGACCCCTACGCAGAGTGGTCGGACAATCAGTGAAATATCTTATCATGCAGTATTAATTTTGAGTCTCTGTTGGAGGGATACAAAAGTCGACGCTCCCATACGAGCCAGGTAACTTGGTTTATTATTATTTCATGTACAGATGTACAGTAAAAGAAACGTGGTTTTACATGCCGTTCATGTTTTGCATTCCATCTTTAAAAACACAAATATGTTTTTTTCGTGTGATGTGTCACAGAGGGAAGAACCAATGGGATATAATTCTACCGCTCGAAAGAATTAATTTCTATTGTTTAAACAACTTCAGAATCATTTTTAGCGGATATTACACCGCGCTCTTCACTTACGATCAGAATTGGCTCTGAGTCATGGCGTAAATACACGTGGTGGTGCAGGAACTGAGAAGCTGCAACATTGTGGTTGGACGTTCCATGATATAACGGGGACTAGAAACGGTAAAATTATGAACCATTGCAATCCATCGATAGACGAGGCACCACACCTCTGGTTCCCACAACAATATGAAACTGACGGTCAAAGTGAAGAGTAGAAGAATGTTTTTTTTTTTTCCGTTCTTCATCTCCGCGTCCTTGTCATTCTCTCCACTGCTGTGGCCCCGGAGCACCCGGCTGCAAAAAACCGTCTGAGCATCGGAACACTCTTAGCAGCAAAATCAGAAAGAATGGAAAGCAAGAAGTTAGAATGCAGTGAAAGTTTTCAATGTAGGGGATGTATTGAAGCTCGGTTTGAAGGCAAAACCCCAGGGAACATTATCAAATATTTCCTTAGGCTCGTATGTAAAGTAGCAGTAGACACTCTCTGAACAGCTCAGCATACTCACTGTCCCCATAACCACAGCCGCTGTTCCACTGGTGCAACATTTTGTCTTCAGTTGCTCACAGCACATAGCCACAAATCGATCAAAAGGTGAAAGCGACTGTCAGCCAGACAGAGACAGGGCTGCCTGCGAAAACCAGACAAGTAACGACCCCGCACACAGAGTAATGAAGAGGAATGAACGCTCAAAATAAACCTGTGCAGTCCCCCTTTGCAAATGGTGCGAGATAACAACGAGGAGATCGGCCGCTGCCATTCGCATCAGGTATCGAGTGATACATTTGGTGAGACCGCACTTTCCTTTGGACAGGATCACAGTCGCCAACAAGTTAACTGTAAGAGAGGGAAAATAATCAGGGAGATTACTAACCAGATCCGGAGCCAAAGCATCTCTTTTGCCTAATGGGGTGATATTTCCACGCTGTTGCTCCATCGATCGGTGGAAATTGGTCCCTGGGTCATGGGAAGGGCTGAGAGAAGGAATCGAATAAAGTGGGTTCGGATTACAAACTGTCGACTGGAAGATTGAAGTGGTCGGGGAGAGCCAGCTGAGTTGTTGTTACCTTCGGGTTGAATCAACTGTATCGACGTCATCGATCAGGTGGACTCCATGTGAATGAAGGCAATCAATGGCGTCGTTAGATGGTGACACAGTTTCACTAATAAAACACCAACTTCTCCGCCGCTCCCTGTCAGCGACAGAACAACAGAAGGACGGCTGAATCCAACACATGCAGTGCATTCTGACACAACCTCACAGCCAGACATGTCGATTCACGCCGAATCCAGCACAACGAAGCACGGGAGAAGATGTCAACACCTAGAAGCTCAATTCGCCAGTCATATATTCCTGAACAATGTCAAAGGCAGATATAATGGAGGAATTCTTTAATCTCACCATATGAATGCGGCAGGGAGGGTTTCAATGAATTTTCTATCAACTATCCCACCTTCGGACAACGAATACAAGGTTATAAAACATTTTCGAGACACGATATCGCAACTGCCGGAATCTGATTCCTGGTCCTGTCCCGAAATACCGTTCCCATCCCATTTATGGACAATAAAGCAGAACAACTACCTGGGATGTAGCAGCAAAATCATCCCGAATTTTGTGCTGCAGCTCAAGACCAGATGCGCCGAGACCACCGACATACAATTATTGAAATGCTCGGACTGGACAGATTGCTGTGGCATGAAAGAGCGAGAAACAATTCTTGGAACTGAAATTAAGTATGAATTTCCACCAATGCCATCCGAGCCAGCGGATCACCGTGAATTCCAACGGCTGAAAGAAAAGGATCGGAAATGACTTCTGTCCGCCATGCTACTGGATATCGCATGTCAGTGAGAAGCGGTAACTTCTGTTGCTCCGCAATCCACAGCTCTGGAAGGTACTCTGATCTGATGTACTTCAACAGGCTCTGATTTATACAGAAGGCTAGTTTCCAGTGACACGGCTGTACCCATGATCATTGCTTTTATTTTCTTCAACAAACAAATTACATCAAAAAAAATGTCTGGTGTAAATATAATGATGAATTAAAAGTCCATGACATTACCTTTGTGAGATACATTTCGGGAGTAAAATCTTTGGCTGTAATCATAGGAGACTAGTTCAACAACAAAGCGCTTTGTCCATTAACAGTTTCAGACAGTTGTGTTGGCAATTCTCCCTCCTGCTGATTCATCAATAAATAAAAACGGTTTCTGGACAGACTGAAATGACCAAAGGGATATCAGCAGGCTCTATTCCTCCTGCTGCATAGTGTCGAGATTGAAATTGTGAATCTCCTTCTCTCACTTCTTAAGCCCCTTCATGGAATCAGATCCAGAACACGGCTCTCCTTATCCAGCTTATCTTAGGTCCGACCGTGATGATAACTTCCGCCTTCAACAACTTTGATCTGGCTTCAATAACTCCTCCATCACACACAGGCACACGCGTACACACACACTCCAAGACATGCGATTAATTCCTCCCGTTCATTCTGTCCACACAATCTTCATTCCACACCGAACCCCATTCCCCAAATCTTCAGCAGCTGATCCAGAACACAGAGCAAGAGACAGAAAAAACGGAGTAGGAATTTAACGATCAAAGGGCTGCAACGGGAGTAAGAGATGTTGATGTTAGAGTTCATTGTAATCAGTATGAGGGGAACATTGAAACAGTGGTTCAGTCTGAGAGAGAGGGCAAATGGGATAAACGGAATGTCTCAATTTGCAAATGAATGGACGACCCACTTAAAAAAAAACGGCATGAATTCGAGAGAGTAATACCAGGTTCATTCTGTACCTGCCAGTCTCTGGTAGAATGTGAGAAGAATGTGGGGGTCATTCTTTTCCTGTCAATCTCTGGTACAGTATGAAAGTGTGTGGTTCATTCTGTACGTATCAGTCTCTGTTAATAGTCTGAGGGGGTGGGTTGATTCTGCAGCTGTTGGTATCTGAATAGTGGACACTGCAAAGTTTGGAGGTGCCGAGGGAGCCGAGTGTCATCATGCATGTTTTGAAATCCTGGTGTGCAGGTGAAGCATGTAATGACGAAAGCTAAAAGAGTGCAACATTTTATTGCTGGGGAAAACTGAATTCAATACAATGAGGTATTTTTTCAATGATGTTGGCAATGGCTCAAGTCATATCAGGAGAATAGTGTACACCATTATGAAGCATTACTCTGAATCAGCACATTAATGCATTTGAATCGGTTTAGGCAAACAGTTATTAGACTTAGAAAAGGAATCTATTGTTGATATTATGAACAAGGTTTGCAGAGGCCGGGGTTGTATCCGCTGCAGTTCAGGAGATAATGTTGATTTGTCCAACCACATCGGATCACTAATAGTCTTGAAAGAATATTCGTTAACTGAATGTTTCCACAATTGTGAGAACCTACAATTAATGGAGCATGTTGCAACATATGAGGTCATTCGATGAAAGGTAAATAGTTTGTCTCTCAGAGGATCACGAGAATGCGAAACTCACTTCCTCCAGAGAAGGAAGCCGAGATTTGGAAGTTTTATCAGCGGGAGGTAGACAAACACTTTATAAGCAACAGTGTGAAAGTTTACCTTGGGTAACTAGGAATATGGAATTGGGGTTCCAATGAACTCGTGGCTAATCTGACTGAATGGAGGAGGGACTTGCGCGGCTGAGTGGGGCCCCTGCTCCTAATTCAGCTGTCAGTGTGTCTGTATGTCCCTGTGGGGTGGTGACCAGGACTGTACTCAGCGTTCCAGCTGTGGCCCAAATTCTGTTCGTAGAGTTCCAGAAGAGCTCCCTCCTCTGGCATTCTGTGCCTTCAGCCAACAAAGACAAGTCTCCCATCCACCTTCTTAACTCACCGACCGACCTGCCCCTTCCATCAGAGATGTGTCCACATGCTCTGTAGGGTCCTTCTGCCCCTCTAACTCTTCTTCATATTCTATCACTTACTTTGTGCCCTCTGCCATTGCGTCAGCTTACTACCTGCATTACCTCACTTCCCCGTACTAAATTTCATTTGCCAACTGTCTCCTAATTTGCCCACTCCACTGATATCTTCCTGCAGTCTTTGGCTTCCCTACTCACTGTCAGCAACACGGCCAAGTGCTGCAACATCTGCAAATTCCTTACCCAGATCATCATACTGACAGCAGTTCTTACTCTTATCTTATTCTATTCTTATCAAGATCACGGAAATTGACACTTGGCCCAGGGAGTCCCACTGCCGACAGCCTTTGTACACTATAACACTTGTCAACAATTCACCTCACTTCCTTTCACGGCACAAATGCTGAACCGAACGTCCGTCTATGCCTTGGATTCCATGTTTTTTCCCTTTCTGATCAATCCGCCGTGTGGATTATGTCACACATATTGTGAACATTTGTGGAACCACGACAGAGGCACAAACGTCAGACTTCCGTTTTGTGACGTCTTCAAAATATTCTTCAGCTACATCCCCGAATGGTGACTGTTCTTTCCAATAATTTAGCGCTTTTTCCTGCCGCCCCTCTAAATATTCTCCAGTAATTCCTCGGTACTGCTGTAAAGATGACTATCCTGTAAAAACACAGTCGGAAACAATCATAAGGTTATGCAACACAGGAGCAGTACCTTCGGTTCATTGTATCCATGCCAACCATCATACGTCCGTCTATATGAATCTTACGTACGGGCTAAAGGTTCCCCGTGGCCTTCTATGCTTTGGTAATTCAAAAGTTGGTTTAGCTGTTCTTTAAACGTTGTGATAATCTGCACCTACCTCATCCAGTCTTGCAGTGCATTCAGATTCTAGATACTTCCTGTGAGAGAAATCTCTTCCTTTGATCGCTCTTAAAACAACTTCACCCTTACCGTCAACCTGTTCCCTGTAATTTGCGGTTCACTCGCTTTCGGGACCCGTTTTCCCTTTTCCTCTCTCTGTGACTCTTATAATTTTGTGGACTTCATACAAACTCCTCCGTGCATCCTCCGTCACCCAACAGGTAAGACATCCTATGCAATCTCACTTTGTAACTGACGCAACATCGTGGTGAAAATCCCTGCCCTCTCTTTCTTGCAATCTCGCCCTTCCTCCAGTCTATCGAGAATTGTCCACAAGGTTCCAGTGTGGCCCACTCAATATTTTACATGCATCTGCAATAAACACCATGCTCTCAGATTCTCTTCACCGACTCAGGAAGGTAGGTCTGCTGTTATCTTTGCAGGAAACCGGGCAGAGAAATATAAAAGGCAGGTAATACCCAGTAGGCCACGCATCGCCGGTGTTCAGAGGAGAGAGAAGTGTCCGATCCAAGAGTGACGAAGTCATGGTGAAAACTAGTTCGGTTACAACGGTATAGAATTGTATCGAAAAAAGTTTTTCATGAATTGATCTGCACTGATAATATACAAAACACGGATAATGAACAAAGCAGGTCATCTCCCTCAACAGCATCCAAAGCGGAAAACCTGTTACTGAGGGAAACAGCCTCCGGGGTCCTCTGCCTGTTCCCTTTCTCTTTCTGTTTCTCTCCCCTGACAGTCACCCTTCTATCTGCCTCCTGGACCCGAGAAGTACGTGCTCTAAAGGGGGTGACTTGTCTCCCGATGCACAGCATTAACATCATTCTCTCTCCCTGATGCTTTGCAGTGTATGAAGCTGCGACTCCAGCTCATCAATTCTGAGCCTAAGCTCCTCCAGCCTCCAGCACTTACTGCAGAAGTGTTCACCGTGCACCCCAGCAGGGTTCACTAGCTCCCACATCAAGAAACTGCAGCATGTCACCATGTCCTCCATCGGAACTATTCTTTCCCAAATTAGTTTTATTCTACTTAAATGTTATAACAGTTAAGACTTACATTTACCTACCAGCCACTCACCCGCCTCGCCCCTTCACACTGAAACCCGTTGAGTCAAAGCCGAATCACTCTCCTTCCTCTCATTCTGCTGGCCGCTCCGACGCTGCCCACTGGATGTGGCGGTTTTATTTTAAAACTGCATGCGCGAGGCCCGCTTACATCACACGCCTGCGCAGTCTTGCCCCACTATTCCCGATGAGAGGGAGAAAAAAAAACTTAGCTGCTCCGAGGTTCGCACAGCCGACCCGAAGCGAAACTGCCGCATTTCATGAGAACGACCAGGAGGTCGGTCGCCGCCGTAGCCACCAGGTAGCGAGTGATACTTTTGGAAGACCGCACTTTCCCCTGCACAGGGTCAAAATGGCCACCAGGTGAACTGGCAAGGAAGAAACTGAATCAGAGAAATAAGAGGAAACAGCAGTTCAACAGGATGCATTTCCCAGCTTTGTTGTTGCGTCCATTTCTCTGTGAAAGGTGGCTCAGTGACACTGTTCGCAGCGCCCCCGTCTCAAAGCGCCAGGGACAGGGTTCAATCCTGACTTCGGCTCCTGTCCGTGTGTGGAGTTTGAACTTACCCCCGTGACCTTGTGGGTTCCGCCGTGTGCTCCGGTTTTCTCCCATATCCTGAAGGCTTGCGAGTCAGCAGGTTAATTGAACCCCGAGAAATTGACGCTTGTGTGTGGGCGAGCGGTAGAATCTGGAGGCAGATGATTCGAATTAATGAAGGAACGGTATAATGGGTGGTTAATTGTCAGGAAGTACTAGTTCGGCCGAAATGCCTGTTTCCAAGCTGTATAATGCTCACACTCTGTAAATGAAACCGACCATTTAAGGCTTTTTGTTGGTGTAAAGCTTTTTCTTCAGGCAAACTGCCAATGATAATAATCTCCTCATCAATTTGATGAACCGTGGTGCATCTCCTGATAACTTGATGCTGCATCAGCTCTCCACCGAGCATCAACCGCACATCCACACTAATCCAACAACAATTCCATTTTTCATTCTGCACAACGCCTCCCATATTCTACCACTCAAGTACGGAACGTGGCAATTCTTTGAAAGAAGCACTCAGTAGATGTATCCATTGCATTTACTGTAATCGATCATTTTCTTTTAATTTGTACAACTGCAGGATGCATTGTGTTTATTTTGATTTCTCCTTTTGCACTACCTCGATGTACTTGCATATGGAATGATCTGTCTGGATGGTATGCAAACAGAAGCTTTGCACTGCATCCCGGAAAGTGTGACAAAAATGAGACAAACCATTAAACCTTTTCTGACCATGATGACAGAAATGATTATGGATATTATTATTTTATTATTATTATCATTATTATGATCACTGGTATTGCTTTTGAAAGCCAGTGCGTCACTTGAACATGAACTTCACGAGATGCAACACCCTGTTTTAACTGCTTCGCTTTCCACCTTCAAGGGTAGCAAATGATCCTTCCAAGTGAATCATCGATTCCGTTGCATTTCTGCCAATGCAGTGTCCCGCATTCGATGTTCACAGCGTTATTTCCACTATGTGGTACAAACCAAATTGACTCATAGTATTCAGTTTGCGGGACAGCTCCATAAAATCACATAGTTAAACAGCACGAAGAAAAACATTCGTCGCAACTCCTCCATGCCGTTCCGACTTGGAACCATTTGCCTGCATTTAGCTAACATCTCTCCAAACGTTTCCTGTTTCTATACCTCTCTGAAACATCTGTCGTACAGCACGGCAACAGGCTTTACGACCCAACGTCCATGCAACGGTCAATCACTCATTTATATTAATCCAAAGCCAATGTCACACTAATTCCACTCACTTTCTTATCAACGCCTCCAGATTCTAACTCTCATATCAGTCCCACCAACCTGTTGTCCTCACGGTCTTTGCGATGTGCGAAGAGAGAAGAGCAACCAGGGGGACCCACAGACGGTCACAGGGAGAACGTGCAAACTTCACAGTGGCGAAGGTCGAAATCGAAGCGCAAGACTGGAGTTTTGAAGCTGCAGATTGAATCACTGTCTCACTGTAAATTTCACTATCTACGATCATTGTTTTAAACTACAAAGAATACAGATCTTATCAAAAAAGTGGAGGAAGTGATAGTGTTACTACTTTCCCTATAAATGCCGATGTGCTACTTGAATTCTAAATTATCTATGTGGAAGATAATCTTTTGTGTTTGATTAGCGGGAGCAAGGAGATCTCTATGCACTGCACTTATGTTCAATCTGCCTCCCTTCAGATGTCGTCTGCCTTTTGACTGGCCTCTGCTCCCCATATTAACCTCCAATTGTTCATCTTCAGCTACTCGCTGAACCTATCTCCATCCTTCACTAAAACCCCAAAGTACTCACCGTAACATGGCTTCCCACATATTGTCCTATCACCAGGAACACTCATTACATTTCATACTGCGCCCTTCTCCGTGTCATGAACAAAGATCACAAATATTTGAGGACCAATAACTGATCGTTGTTACACTCCATTTATCGCATCGTTTCCTCTGAAAAAAAAAACCATTTATCTTGACAGTCATTGAGAAACGAATTTTCTGCTACGTGATAAAATGAATTTGGTTTGTCGGGTGTTTCTTCAAAATTGTATTTGTAATCGGAATTAATAAAGAAATTCTGGGGGTAAATATGAGATCTTTTCGTGACTTTGATATCAGCACAGAATAAACTTATTGCTACAACATAGAACGAAGTTTCTTTTGCCCATTGAGTCGATGAAAGATTCAATTCCAGCAGGAAATCGCCAGCAAGTGTAGCAGCTGAAGCCTTCATGGAGCGAGACATCTACAATGTATATTCACTGTGTTTTGAATGGCGAGTTGCACGCTCCCCTGGGAAATACCAAGCAATGAACAGGTATACGGTAATAAAGGTCATGCGCCTACCCTTATTTCTAAATGGATGTGTGTATCGGAGGGCGCTAGTGTGTGAGCTTGTTAGGTCGTGTGATATTGGCAGTGCAGGGTAGTTACAATGATCGGCCTTTAGAAGCAAGGGCTTTCTCCTCACCTTCATCAACGAATTAACGAATCTGACTGGAGGATATCCTGGCTGACCCCTTTCTATTTTTCAACGCCTGGACTGAGCTGAAATGCGGACACGGTGACACTAGTTAGATTTGAATTGCTGGCATAATAACACTGACGTAAATTGTGTTCTGTGTGGTTATTGCATGTTTGATTGTCTCCTAATCTGCCTTTGTGATTCTGCGTGCGTGCGTGCGCGCGCGTGTGTGTGTGTGTGTGTGTATTTGTCTCGTTGTGTGTTTGCAATGTGTTGTTTTGTTGAACGATTTGTTGTATGTTTGCGTGCGTATCTCCGAGTCTAGTGGTATCTGTGTATGTTTAAATTTCTCTGTGTATGTATCATTTCGAGTGAGTTTGTTTCTATCTCTGTGCATCTGTTTGCATGTGATATTTGCCCATCTGAATATGTGTTTAAATGACGGTGTGTTTCTGTTTGAATGCGTGTATGTGTGTTTGTGTGGTTTCCATCTCTCTCTCTCTCTCAGTTTCAGTGCTCTTCTATTTGTGTATGTGTTTGTGTGTGTACCTGTGTACTTTGTCAGTGTATGTGCGTGAGTGAATGAGAAAAAGAGGAGAGAGAGAGACATAGAGATCGATATATATATATAGATAGAGAGAGAGAGAGAGAGAGAGTTTGCAATCAGGGCAATCTGACCGCAATTTATCCAAAACATAGAAGAACACAGTGGACACAGCCCAGAGCAACAATGTGCGTCTATATCCTTACGACACCATCTCAACAGGAGGAACGTGGATTTGAGTGAAATGTTTTGCCAGATATCTCCGGTGAATATGAACGGTTGTTCTTCCGGTTTGGATATTTCTTCTGTGCTTCCTCACCACTCCACCCACGATCCTTGTTTACCTCTGTTCTGTTTACATGTTTCGGTTAAACACGGCCGCCCCACCACCCCTTCGTGTACTGAATCACTTGCTCTATTTCTTTTTGACATAGATATGAATGTTATTATCTCATCAAACCTGGACAGATAGATAGATAGATAGATAGATAGATAGATAGATAGATAGATAGATAGATAGATAGATAGATAGATAGATAGATAGATAGATAGATAGATAGACAGACAGACAGACAGACAGACAGACAGACAGACAGACAGACAGACAGACAGACAGACAGACAGACAGACAGAACATGACTGCACTGTACAGGCACTTCTGAACTTCGACCAACGATGTCGTGCCGACATTTTACACTGCTCGAAGATCTATCTCACCCTTCCCTTCCACATAACCTTCCATTTTTCTGTCATTCATGTGGCTACCTAAGAGTCTCTCAAAAGTTCCTGATGCACCTGCCTCAGCAACCTACGCCGGCAGTGCCTTCTTCTCACCCAATATTCTGACATCCCCGTATACCTTCATTCAATCCCCTTCAAATTATGCAGCCTCATCTTAACCATTTTCGCACTGAGATAAATTATCTCGATCCATGCCTCTTATCATCTTGAACACCCTATCAAGTCACGTCTCATCCTCCTGCTCTCCAAATGTAGAAGCCCCGGCTCATTCAAGCTATCCTCATAAGACGTGCTCTCCAATCCAGCCATTATCCTGGTAAATCTCCTCTGCACCCTGTCTATAGCTTCCACATCCTTCCTTTTACCAGGCGACCAGAATGAAATCAATACTACAAGTATGGTCGAAGTAGAGTTCTATGAAGTTGCAAGATTACTTCCCGGCTCTTGAACTTAATACCCCGACAAATGGAGGCCAACAGACAATACGTCTTCTTGACAACGTTATCAACTCGCGCGGCAACTTTCAGGGATCTATGGACGTGGACTCAAAGATCCCTCTGTTCCTCCACACTGCTAAGAGTCCTGCCATTAGCTCAGTATTCTGCCTTCAAATTCGATCTTCCATAGTGTATCACTTCACACTCTCTGGGTTGAACTCTCTGCCACTTATCAACATATATCTGCATTCTGTTAATATCTTGTTGCAATCTACAGCAAGATTCGACACTATGTACAACACCAACATCGTCAGCAACATTACTAACCCACCCTTCCACATCCGCATCCAATGCATTTATAAAAATCACAAAGAGCAAGAGTCGCAGTACAGATCCCTGAGGAAAACCAGTGGTCACCAATCTGCAAGCAGAATCCCTTTTATCCACCACACACTGTCTTCTATGGACGAGACAATTCTGAATCCAAGCCGCCAACTTTTTCTGCATCCCATTCTTCCTGACTTTCTGCATGACATTTCGATGAGGGACCTCATCAAAGACCTCACTAAAATCCATGTACACCTCATCCACTGCTCTTGATTCATCAATGTGCTTTGTAGCATCTTGAAAAAATTTAGCCAGGCTTGGGAGGCACAACCTGACCCCTCGCAAATCCACGCTGACCCTCCTCAGTCCATGAATCTCCAAATGCCCATAAATCATCTCTCTGAGTATCTTGTCCAGTAATTTTCCACCCACTGAAATGAGACTCACTGGTCTATAATTCCCTAATCCCTTTCTTAAACAAAGGAACAACATTTGCCACCCTCCAATCAACTAACACTACTCCCGTGGCCCCTGAGGACGAAACTATCATCGCCAAAGGCTCAGAGATCTCTTCCCTCGCTTCCTATAATAACCTTGGATATATCACTTCTGGCTCCAATGATGTATCAATCCCAATGTTTTTCAGAAGTTCGAGAACATCCTCTCCCCTCGTGTCGAAATGCTCCAGCGTAATCAGCCTGTTGTACGCCATCCTCGAAAACGGCAAAGTCTCTCTTACTGGTGAATACTGAAACAAAATCTTCATTCAGAACCTCCCCTACCTCTTCCGACTTCAGGCACGTGTTACCTCTTTCATCCCTGATCAGTCCAACCCGACTCTAGTCATATGCTTCACTAATGTGTAGAAAGCCTTGGGGTGTTCCTTAATCCTCCTCGCCAAGGTCGTTAATGCCCCCTTCGAGGTCTCCCAAGACCATTCGTAAGCTCCCTCCTGGCTAGCTTGAATATCTCCAGAGCCCTGTCTGATCGTGCTTTCTAAAGCTTCTTTCTTCTTCTTGACAAGATGGACTGTGTCACTTGTCATCCATGGTTCCTTCAATCCACCATCCTTACCCTACCTCAACGTGATAAGCCTATCCAGAGCCCATGCACGTATTCCCCAAACAACCTCCAAATTTCCTTTGTGTTCTTCCCCAAGAACATATGTTCGCAATTTTCGTTCCCAAATTCCTGCCTAACAGCACATAATACCCCTCGCCCAATTAATTACTTTCATATATCGTCTGCGCTCCAATTCTAGGGTTACGTTCAAGGAGTTTTGGTCACTGTCTCCAACATGCTCTCCCACCAAGTGATCTGAAGGCTGATCAGGCTCACTGCCCAGCACGACGTCCTTCAGTCTGCCTGTCCAAAAACTCTGTCGGAAATCCTTCCTGGAGGCTCCGAACATAAACTCCGCCCCATCTCCCCCATTAGACTGAAGAAGTGGCAATCAATATTGGGGAAGTTGAAATCACACTGAACAACAAACCTGTTATTTTGCACCACTCCAAAATCTTCCTCCTGGTCTGCTCCTCGGTGCCTCTGCTGCTCTGGAGGCTCTGTAGAATACTCTCAATAGAGCGATTGCTCCTTCACTGCTTCTGACTTCCACACACTTTGAATCAGTCGACGATACCTCCAGGACTTCCTCCCTTTCTATAGATGTGACACTGTCCGTAATCCGCAAAGTCATAGCCCCACCTCATTTACCTCCACCCCCGTCCCTTTTGAAACATCTTTGCCCAGGATTATCCAGCCGCCATTCCTGTCCTCATGACAGCCAAGTCTCTGCAATGGCCAATACGTCGTAGTTCCATGTACTGACCCATTCTCAAAGCTCATCACCCTTGTTCCCGATGGGCCTCGCCTTAAAGTAAACACACTTCAGCCCATGCAAATGACTGCAAATTTGCCTTTTCAACTTCCCATCCTTCATCACAGTCTTTGTACAGACTGTATGTTCACCATTTGCTGCATGTACAGCAAATTCACCACAATGTGACCTGTTACTCGAGCTTCCAGCCCCTTCCGAACGAGGTTAACCCCTACTCAACAGAATTAGAAAACCTGAACGGAAGAATATTTCTCGCCCTCCAGTTCAGGAGCAACTGTCTCGATAGATAGCAGACAGAAAGACAGATAGATAGAAAGATAAATCGATATATTGATAAATAGATATATTGATTGAAATACAGATAAATAGAGAAATAGATAGAGAGAGAGACAGACAGACAGACAGATAGAGAGACAAATAGACAGACAGACAGACAGACGAACAGACGAACAGACAGACAGACAGACAGACACACAGACAGATAGATAGATAGATAGATAGATAGATAGATAGATAGATAGATAGATAGATAGATAGATAGATAGATAGATAGATAGATAGATAGATAGATAGATAGATAGATAGATAGATAGATAGATAGATAGACAGACAGACAGATAAACTGACTGACGAAACAATCGAAAATTAATAATTCAAATAAATAGATAAATAATGTACGGAGTCACGTAATCAGTTTCACGAGCTATTCATCAAGACCAGCTTTTGTAATGTAATGGACAGAAATATGCAATTGGTCCATGTTGACGCGCGTATTTGGGGCCGGGGAGATTCCGCCGGAAGTTTCCTGGTTGGAGTGTTTCAGTTACATACAGAGATTTGTTGAGCTGTGCTTGATATCACTGGAGTGGTAGGTTCTGAGGTTTGACGGGATGGTGGAGGACAAATCTTGAGGGACGTCGTTCGTGAAGATCGTAATAATTGCTTACCTTTGACGGGCGTGACACAAACAGGACTGCACAGGGATATGGAGAAGGGAAGGAGGCTAGAATGGGAATTACAGGGAATTTTTCACATGGATGGAATGCGGAATCTGAGTGAAAGAGGGAGTTGGAGGACATGATTCTAGTGGTCGAATCTCTTCAAGTGTGTTTTGGTTTGAAGCATTTAACAATTACTTTCATTGGGTACTTCACCGCATTCTTCAGCTCCTCTCTGAATCTGCTCTGTGTCAGGATATAAATACAAGTGTTGGTACAGGAACTGAGAAGCTGCAACATGAATGCTGTTTGTTGCGTGATAAAAAGCGGTGCAGTCAAATTCGACTTATTGTGTGCAATCCGCCTGTAAATGTTGAACACAACTTTCGTCATCCACAACAAGATGAAACTGCCGGTTATACTGAAGAGTAAAACGATGGACCTCCTTCGGTTCTCCATCTCCGGATCCTTGTCATTCTCTCCATTGTTGCGGACCCGGAGTCCCTTGCGAACCCTACTGGATACTAGGATGCGCCTGACAGTCAGTGCATTGAACAGCAAGATCAGGAAAAAGGGAAGGAAAGGCGTTAAGACGCGGTCAACGATGTCAAATGCGGCCCAGGCAGATGAAGTGAGAAAGCTCAGTTTCGGAGTGCAGTCCCAGGGAACACCATTGATGAAACGTATCTCTTTATAAATAAAGTACCAAGGTGCGGTCACCAGACAGCTCAGCACACTCACTGTCCCTACAACCAGAGACGCCGTTCGCTCAGTGCAATATTTTGCTTTCCGCTTCTCGCAGCAAATGGCCACAAATCGATCAAAGGTGAATGCGACGGTCAGCCAAACAGAGACATTCGTGGCCGCACTAAGTAGGACGACAGTGAGGCTGCAAACGGGAGTGATGCGAAGGAATGAATCCGGAAAATAAAACTGACCATTCCACCTAAGTAAGGGATCAGTGAGAACGACAAGGAGGTCGGCCGCCGCCATGGCCACCAGGTAGCGAGTGATACATTTGGAGAGACCGCACCTTCCCCGACACAGGATCACAATCGCCACCAGGTTAACTGAATGAGATAAAAAGAAGGAGAGAAATTATTGTTTGTCGCTGGAGGCATAAGATTACGGTGAAATTTGGAACGACATTGCGCAAACTGCAGAGAAACGAATCTGCTCCTCAGGCCCCGACCTCCCGACACTGTGAAGGTCCTTTCGTCTTCAAGGACGGTAAATGATGAAATGTCATGTCGACGCAAAACGCAAAGAAAGTGATCTCCGAAGCCAAGAATGGGTGTAGTCCATTCTCCAGGTCGTGGTACCTAATGGAGATGATTGCAATGTGATATGGTGGGTTTCGAGATCCATGCGGAAGTACCGAGTTGCGTGGTTTGCGTATGTCCATGGGTTGGCATATCTTAGGAAACAGGAAAGGGTGACAAAGGAGTTGGTCTTGTGATATATTATTTCAGGCTGTCTACAAAATCCCAGTCTCACAAACCAGCTGATGCATTCAACAGGGCACTGGTGGTCACTTTTCACGCTGTGATAGAGCAGAGAAAGAACCTATTCTGCCAAACGTCCGCGCCAACCATCAAACACCAACTTACAACAATTCTATTCTATTGTCATTTAAGATACCCCACCAAAATGACCATTGTCTCTCCATCATCCACAGTACAATTTGGGAGACAATCTGTCCCGGCCAATTACTCTTCCGGGATACTGGGGGAAAACAGAGTTCGTAATTGAACCCCTGTTCACAGGAGAAGTGCGCTCGACCAGACGCACCATTGTTTTCTGCAGAGACAACATTAACAGTGGCACTTTATACAGATGCTGCCTGACCTGCTGAGATTGTCCAGCCCTGACGGTTCTTTCAATGGGACATTGGCAGAAGAGTTTGTGGTGAGGATCGTGAGCATTCAAATGGAGAAGAACTAACGCAATCTGAAGATGTATGTGACATTATCTCAACTGATCTCCCTCTAGCAGAGTTTGAAAGCTGTACATGAGAAATTCAACAAAAATAGGTCGTTCGATTTTTGATTTTTGCATCTGATGTTGTAAGAAATTAGCAGAAGCACATTCTGCTCTTCAGGAGAAAGAGTCGGCCCCTCGGCTTCCTCCATTCTGTCGGATCACGGCTGATACATTTGCACCAACAATTACGCATTCTCGACTCCGTCGGAAATCTTGGACCCCCTTGCTACTCTGGCTTTTCCGCAAGTATTTGAAAAGTAGCCCATTTGCTTCAGAAATATTCATTCCAGAGCCGCTGTGGCTCCGAATCCGGCTCTGGGCTCAAACAGACAGCAGATCCTTCGGTTCATTGGAAAATAATAATGTCAGAGCTGGATGAAGAGCGCAGCCTCTCTTCAGTTACAAACTGAAGGAGCTGTGTGTCAGTACATTCTGTCGGCGAACGGCTGGGTCCGAGCAGACGGCAGAGGAAAACAGGCGGCGCCGGCAATGAAACAGCGAAACACCGCAGAGTTAACTTCATTGACCGCGAGGAACGAGTCTTACCAGGAATACCAATGGCTGAAATCACAGGATAATAAATACGCTCGATGCTCCTGATTATTGTGGATACAATTCCCATTGTCGTCAGAGGCGGCGCTTTCTGTCACTCTGCCTGCGACTGTTCCGGCAGAGAGACTGAGCAATTGTTCCCAATTTATATCGGACCCAGTGTTAAACCCATGAGCATTGAATCTGCAACATCATTTTAGCCACGTCATCAAAGACATTATTTCAGGCACATTGACTGAAGTGGCTAATTTAGCACAAACAGCGCAGGGACATGCAAGTGATGTAATTCAATCATCTCCCAGGATTGAATGAATGTGCAACTACCCGTGTCAGATTCATCGGTAATAGGAGGCTTCTCTTCTAGTTAATATTTTGGTAAGATGTCTTGATCAATGATAATGAATCAGATAGAGGTACCTAGGGTTAGGATAGGCAAAGATAGGGTAGATTGTCAAAATACCTATTCCCCTTCTGGGAAATCGAAGGGAACAGGGCCATAGTCAAACCGAGAGGAATAAGCTCTCCAGAAAATGTGAGCGGTATGTTGTTTTTTTTCCACAGATGTGGTTTGATATCTGGAACTGCAGAGCAGTTCGGCGATCCGTTCCAACGTTGTTGAGACATTCATACAGGTAAATTGGCAGGCATATAGAACACAGAACATAGAACAATTACAACACAATTCAGGCCATTCTGCCCACTCTGCTGTGCCGAACAATTCCCTGCCCTAGAAATTACTAGGCTTACCCATATCCCTCTATTTTACTCAGTTCCATATCCCAATCGAACAGTCTCTTGAAAGACCCTATCGTATCAGCCTCCACCACAGTTTCCGGCAGCCCATTCCACGCACTGACCACTCTCGGAGTAAAAAAACTTACCCCTGACATCTCCTCTATATCTACTCCCCAGCACCTTAAACCTATGTCCTCTTGTGGCCACCAATTCAGCCCTGGGAAAAGCCTCTGACCATCTGCCCTATCAATACCTCTCATAATTTTATACACCTCAATCAGGTCCCCACTCATCCTCCGTCTCTCCAAGGAGAACAGACCGAGTTCCCTCAACCTGCTTTCATAAGGCAAGCTCCGCATTCCAGGCAGTATCCTTGTAAATCTCCTGTGCACCGCTTCCACATATGTCCTGTAGTGAGGTGACCAGAACTGAGCACAATACTCCAAGTGGGGTCTGACCGAGGACGTATATATCTGCAATAATGCAGGCTCATGGCACTCGTGGAGATTGGTAAAATGGTCTGCACAGACGTGGTGGGATGAAGAGCTTGTTTCTGTGCTGGACCACTATATTTCTCCATTAAAGACTGTGCTTTGTTTTGCCAACGATGGATTAAATTTGGTGTTACTAAGGGGCAGAGAATGTCTATGTTCTGTAAAGGCATCGGCGCGAAGAGGTTTTTACAGCCCTGCAGAGGGTGAATCTGGCGACTGAATCGGTGCAGAGTTGATGTCTTGGCCTGGAGCTGACACCATCAGTCCTGTGGAATCTTGTTGGGAGATTGGCGGAAAAACAGAATGGGGAGAATAGGATACAGGGAAAGAATTGAGCTGCAATTGAATTGCACAGAAAACCAGCATGGAATCAATGGGGTCAATGGCCTCCTTCTATGCGGTGAGCTGCTTTGACAAAATGGAAGACAATACAATGCGATCCCGCCGTGATTGCTGAATATGAGTGAAACGGGCTTTTGTGCATTGCGCAAGAGACTGGCATCAACAATGCTTGGAAGTGCAACAGTTAGTATTGTACAGAGGAACAGCAAAGAAAAACGCAGCCTTCCACCCATCAACTCTCCACCGATTGTCAACCACACATCCGCACGAACCGAACATACCTTTTTTTAATTCTTTTCAATACCTTCACTAAATGCTGCCACAAAACTGGGGAACGTGGCGACTCTTTGAAAGGGCTCTCAGCAGATGTATTCAATACATTTATTGCAATCTTGCGAGGCTTGGCCGTGTGGATTCTGAATTGGCTTGCTTGTAGAAAGCAGAGGGTTGTGCTGGAGGGAGCGCATTCAGATTGGAGGGCTGTGACTAACCGTGTCCCACAAGGATCGGTTCTGAGACCTCTACTTCTCGTGATATTTATTAATGACTTGGATGAGGGGGTAGAAGTGTGGGTTAGCAAGTTTGCAGACGATACAAAGGTTGGTGGTGTTGTGGATAGTGTGGAGGACTGTCGAAGATTGCAGAGGGATATTGATAGGATGCAGAGCTGGGCAGAGAATTGGCAGATGGAGTTCAATCCGGAGAAGTGTGAGGTGGTACACTTTGGTAGGACTAACTCCAAGGCGGAGTACAAGTTTAATGACAGGATTCTGGGTAGTGTCGAGGAGCAGAGGGAACTGGGTCTTCATATCCACAAATCCCTAAAAGTTGCCTCACAGATGGACAGGGTAGTTAAGAAAGCTTATTGGAGATTCAGAACTGGCTGGCCACAGAGGCAAATAATGGTTGTTGAAGGGTCGTATTCTGAGTGGAGGTCGGTGACCAGTGGTTTACCTCAGAGATCTGTACTGGGACCCTTGTTCTTTGTGATTTTTATGAACGACCTGGATGAGGAAGTGGAGGAGTGTGTTATTAAGTTCGCGGATGTCACAAATGTTGGGGGTTTTGTGGATAGTTTGGAGGGCTGTCAAAGGTTACGGAGGGACATAGATAGGATGCAAAGTTAGGCTGAGAAGTGGCAGATTTAGTTCCACCCAGATAAGTGTGAAGTGGTTCATTTTGCAAGGTCAAATATGATGGCAGAACATAGTCTTAATGGTAGGACTCTTGGCAGTGTGGAGGATCAGAGGGATCTTGGGGTCCGAGTCCATAGGAGGCTCAAAGCGGCTGCGCAGGTTGACTGTGGTTAAGAAAGCATATAGTCTATTGTCCTTCATCAATCGTGGAATTGAATTTAAGAGCCGAGAGGTATTGTTCAAGCTATATAGCTCCCTGGTCGGACCCCAGTTGGAGTACTGTGCTCAGTATTGGTCACCTCATTGCAGGAAGGATAAGGAGGCCATAGAAAGAGTGCAGAGGAGATTTGCTATGATGCTGCCTGTAATGCGGATCATGCTTCATGAGAGTAGGTTGAGGGAACTCGGCCATATCTTTTTGGAACATCGGAGGATGAGGGGGGACCTGATAGAGGTATATACGATGATGAGAATTATTGATCGAGTAGATAGTCAGAGGCTTTTCCCCAGGGCTGAAATAGTGGCCACAAGAGGGCATAGGTTTCAGGTGCTGGGGAGTAGGTATGGAGGAGATGTCAGGGGTATTTTGTTTTTACTTAGAGAGTGGTGAGTGCGTGGAATTAGCTGCAGGCAACGCTGGTGGAGGCGGATACGATAGGGTCTTTTAAGAGTGTTGGATATGTACATGGAGCTGAGAAAACTGGAGGGCTATGGGTAAGCCTAGTAATTACTAGGGTAGGGACATGTTCGGCACAGCTTAGTGGGCCAAAGGGCCCGAATTGTGCTGTAGCTTTCCTATGCTTTCTATGTTACTATGTTAGCTTTCATAAGTCGTGGAATCGAATTTAAGAGCCGCGAGGTAATGATGAAGCTCTACAAAACTCTGTTTGAACCACACTTGGAGTACTTTGTCCAGTTCTGGTCACCTCATTATAGGAAGGATTTGGAAGTGTTGATTTTTTTTTATTGATGCTATACTAGGTCACTATGGACTGTAAATACGATGTAATTGCCATTTCTGATCATGCACCATTGAGATTATCAATTAAATTACCAGATGTATCCTTTGATTTCAGACAAGGGCGATTTAATCCTTCTCTATTACTAGATTTCGTCTAATGTATTAATGAACAGATCTCAATATTCTTTTTAATTCATTTTACGGAAGAAAACTCCGGTTAAAACTATGGGATCGTTTTAAATCATATATCCGTGGACAAATTATTGCACATTCCGCTGCATTGAAAATACGGACGAATAACGAAATACGTATTTTAGCTGACAATATTAAAGAAATCGATAAAAAAAATATTCTGATGCTCCTAATCTGGAGCTTTTTAAAAAGAGAACAGAACTCCAATTGCAACATAGTGTATTATTAACATCATCAATTGAAAAGCTACTACTTAAAAAGAAAAGTCAATTTTATATACATGGTGACAAATCTGGTAAATTATTGGCCAACCAATTGAAAGCTACTTTATCTAAACGTCAGATTTTTAAAAGTCGTAAACCAGATACTACCCACACGATAGATCATGTTCAAATTAACAAATCCTTTCAAGAATTTTATTCTTCTTTATACCAATCAGAATCCCCTGAGGGTCCTACATTAATGCATGATTTTTAAGAGATCTGAAGATTCCCCAATTATCTTTAAATGAACGTTCTACATTATATGCTCCCATATCGGAGGAAGAAATAAAGAAAGTAATATTTTCATGAACTCGGGTAAAGCACCCGGACCTGACGGATATACAGCCGAATTTTTTAAATCCTTTTCTGATATTCTTCTTCCCTGATTAGCCAAAATTTTTAAAGACACCCTATTAGTAGGTAAACTACCACAATCTTTCTGTGAAGCAACTATTACTTTAAATCTTAAAATGGATAAAGATCCCACTGATTGTGCATCTTATAGACCTATTTCTTCATAAAATGCAGATTCAAACATATTTTCCAATATATTGGGGTTTAGATTGGGAAAGGTTCTTCCATAAATTATCTCTGAAGACCAGACAAGATTTATTCACAATCGTTATTTACATTTTAATATTTGGAGTTTAATGAATACTATATAGACCCCTTCATCCCAAATTCCAGAATGTGTTGTTTCACGAGATGCTAAAAAGGTGTTTGACAGAGTCGGATGGGAATATCTATTCAATACACATAATTTTAGCCCTAAATTTATATCTGCGATTAAAATGATTTATTTTAAACCTATGGATTCAAAGCTTAGTAATAATCAAAAATCTCATTTGTTTAGGCTTTTTCGAGGTACTAGACAAGGTTGCCCGTAAGCCCTGTATTATTTGATATTGCTTCAGAACCCTTGGCTATTTCACTCCGGTAGTCTTCAAATAAATGTGACATTACTCGCGGACAGAAGATTCATAAGATATCTCTCTGCGCAGATGACCTGTTACTTTATGTTCCTAATCCGGAGGAATCTATCCCCGCAGTACTATCACTACTAGATCAGTTTAGTGTTTTTTTCTGGCTACAGATTAAATCTTAATAAGAGCGAACTTTTCCATTAAATACGCAAACCCCAATTTATAGGCAGTTAACTTTTAGATTGGTAACTGACTATTTTATGTATTTAGGTGTTAAAATTACCAAGAAACATAAGGAGTTATTTAAAGATCATCTATTGCCTTTAATTGACCATGTTAAACAATTATTTACTAAATGGTCCCCACTGTCTTTATCATTGGTAGGCCGAAGTAAAGTGGTTAAGATGAATATTTCACCAAAATTTTTATATTTATTTCAAGCGATTCCAACTTTCGCCCAGAAATATTTTTTTTGACACTGTTGATTCCAAAATTCCTTCATATGTTTGGCAGAATAAAAAGGCAAGGTTAAGTAAGAAATATTTTTAAAAACTCAAAATAGATGGTGGTATGGTCCTGCCTAAATTTAGATTATATTATTGGGCAAATAATATAAGATATTTTTTTTTTGTATACAAGGTGCAGATGTATTTCAATGCCCCAAATGGAACACCTTGAGCACCACTCAGTACTTGAATTTTCATTAATTTCTATTTTAGGAGCTTCACTCCCTTTTGTACTTACCAAATTAAGTAAACATATGATTAACCCAATTTGTTAAACATACAGTACGAATATGGTTTCAATTTCGTAAAATTTTTGGATTGAATTAATTTAACTTGTGAAGTCCCATTCAATCGATTTTTTTTCTTTCATCCATCCAAAGTTGACTCAGCTTTTTCCATATGGAAAAGGAAAGGAATCGTATGTTTTTGTGATTTATTCATTGACAACTGTTTTTCATCATTTAAACAATTGCCTCACGAATATAATTTGTCCAGATCACACTTTTCTAGATATTTGCAGATTAGAATTTTTTTTAAAAACTACTATACCCTCTTTTCCGACACCTTACAAAACTGAATTTACAGAAAAAAAATTTGAGATGTTAATCCTTATCAGAAGGGCTTGATAGCAATAATATATGAATAAATTATGAAAATACGTCCAGAATCACTGGACAAAATGAAGAATGAATGGGAAAGCGAACTCCCAGACATCTTTACCTCAGAGACCTGGAAGAAAATTCTCATTTAGTTAATACATCTTCAATGTGTGCCAGACACTCTTTGGCACAGTTCAAGGTAGTTCACAGGACCCATATGTCAAAAGATAAACTAGCTCGTTTTTATTGCGTTGTTTGAGTTGCGTGGTTTGCGTATGTGCATGGGTTGGGCTATGTTAGGGAACAGGAAAGGGTGACAAAGGAGTTGGCCCTGTGATATATTATTTTAGGGTGTCTACAAAGTCCCAGTCTCACAAACCAGCTGATGCATTCAATAGTGCACTGGTGGTCACTTGTCACGCTGTGATAGAGCAGAGAAAGAAACTATTCGGCCCAACGTCCGCGCTGACCATCAAACACCGTTTTACAGCAATTTTATTCTGTTGTCATTTGAGATGCCCCACCAAAATGTCCATTGTCTCCCCATCATCCACAGTACAAGCTGGGAGACAATCTGCCAAGGCCAATTATCCTTCCCGGATGCTAGGGGAAACGGAGTTCGGAATTAAGCCCCGGTATACGGGAGCAGTGAGCTGGACCAGACGCACCATTGTGTTCTGCAGAGAAAAAAAGTAACAGTGCCTCTTTGCAGAGTTGCTGCCTGAACTGCTGAGATTATCCAGCCCTGGCTGTTCTTTCAATGGAGACATTGGACAGAAGGCTTTGTGGTGAAGATCGTGAGCGCTGAAATTGAGAAAAAGCAACCTTAATATAGATGTGAAATTATCTCAACTGATTACCCTCCAGCAGAGCTTGAAAGCTGCACAGGAGAATTTCAACAACAATAGGTCGTTCGATTTTTGATGTGAGCGTCTGATGTTGACAAAAATGTCGCTGAAGCACATTCTGCTCTTCAGGAGAAAGAATCGGCCCCTCGGCTTCTTCCATTCTGTCGGATCACGGCTGATACATTTGCACCAACAATTCCACATTCCAGACTCCGTCGGGGACCTTTCACCCCTTTGCTTCTCTTGCTTTTCCGCAAGTATTTGAGCAATACCATGTTTGCTTCAGAAATATTCCTTCCAGAGCTGTTGTAGCATCGATTCCGGCTCTGTGCTCAAACAACAGACAGCTGATCCTTCAATTCAGGGGAAAATAATAATGTCAGACTTGGTGGAAGAGCGCTGCCTCTCTTCAGTTACAAACTGAGGGAGCTGTGTGTTCATACATTCTGTCGCCGAACTGCTGGGTCGAGCAGACGGAAACAAGCGGCGCCGGAAATGAGATGCGGAACACAGCAGGTTTAAAGTCGTTGACCGCGAGACACGAGTCTTACCAGGAATACCAATGGCTGAAATCACAGGATAATAAATACGCTCGATGCTCATTATTGAATCAGACAGAGGGACATAAGCTTATGAGAGGCAAAGAATGGGTAGATTGTCAAATACCTATTGCCATGTTGGGGTTCCAAGGGTCTAGGGAATAGTTTGAGGTGAGCGGAATGAGCTCTGAAACGGAAATATTTCAGAATTTGTTCCTTGTTTTTTTCCTGATTCATCAGCTAGAGGTATTTGCAAACAAAGGAGGCACTGTATACGTGTTAAAGGTCATAGAAACTACTTAATCAGAGTGATATGAAGAATAAAATGCAAAAAGGAACAAGAATACATAAAACACAGAGGAAACAAAATAATACTTATCAACCAATCAATGAACTGATCTATATAATGCCGGAGGCAACCTCCGGTGTCCAACAGCCTTTCACGCAGCCTCTGTCTTGTTTGAACACCGGTCGCGACCCAGCCTGAGGGAAAGTCCCCATTTGCACAAAGGAAGTGTCGCCTTTTCTACCCCTCCAAAACTTAACATGAGTTTTACCCCAGTACTTTTCCATTCCTCAGTGGTACCAGCCTGTCCCTTCTGATCTGTCGCAAAATCGGCCTGAACACCTAGCTTAGAAGCAGGTACAACAGGTATGTAAAGAAGAAAACATTCTTTACCGGTATCCAATCTCAAGGACGTGATTCTGTACTCACGAGTTCTCAAAGCATTGCCACAGTCCGTCTTGTGTAACACACGACTGAACGTACTAAAGAGGAATCAGAAATGACTTTTGGATAAATTAACTCTTTCCTTACAATCCACCCCTTGAGTCTTCATTCGCATGTGATCACAAAAAGAAAAAGTAAAACACTACGTTCAATACAAATCGATAATAATATAAATGTTAAACAGTGGGGTTATTATAATGTGGATTCCATATATTAATAAATCATACGATATTGGGGCGGCCTGGCGCTTCGGTCGCCTAACCTCTCGCTTTAGGTAGTAAGCTAAAATAAACTGCACTGCAAGCACAATTAATATTACCATTACGGCAAGATAAATGCTAAAGAGTTACCACATCGGAGATAACTCCTCTCTCATGTTGGGTCGACATTCCCGTGTGTTCTTCCCGCACATCCAGATGGTATTATCATCCCGGAGGAGAGTGCATGTTGTTGATAGGATTACATCCTGCACCCTCATTTCAATTGAAATAAAACAAATAATATGTTACCAGTTTGCAGAGCTTTCGAGATTACTCCTCGTTTTGACAAATTTTCCCTGTTTTCAACACACAAGATGGTCTTGCCCTTGTATTACCGTCTCCGTCTGCAACAATCTCCCCCTTTGAACCCGGAGAATTTGGCAGATGCACCCATACTTGACCACCCACTGCGGGATCCATCATTTCAGTGCCTGCTTCCTCCCAGGTTTTGGTGTACACGTGATCATTCTAGTCATAGGATCCTTGGGGTAAGTGTTTGTTGTGCAGGTTGCACAAGGCTTGATTCAGCACTGTCAGACACCGCTGTGGGGTCTGGGTTGGTGTTAACAGACGGAATGTTTGCTCCAGGTCCATTCATGCTCTCAATCAATCCAGATGCTTGGGGATAATAGGGTATGTGATGCGCGCAATAAATACCTCTGCTGGCGGCCTAGTCGTTCACAGCTTGTCCTGATAAAAGAGACCTATTATCCGATTGTATCTCTTGTCGGTCCTCATAACAACTGATTAACTTCTGCAGTCCCTTCAGAATCTGGTCCTGATCAGCTTTTGTGCAGGGAATTGCCATCAGAAGTCCCGAATAGGTGTCAACAAAAGTGAGCAAGTACTTAAATCGTCGCAGCTGGGCAGGGGCCCATGTAATCGATCTGCCATATCTGGTCTGTGCCAGTTCCCCTTTAATGTGGGCAGCCGGTCTTTCAGGGAGGGTTCTCCTTTCAACCTGCTGACAAACCTCGCAAGCATTGACAACTTCCTTAGTCATGTCCACTGGTAAACGTACACTTCGTTGCTTCGCCCATTCAATGGAACCATGCACGCCCAGATGGCCAGCCATGTTGTGTGTTCATTGTCCCATCGCAGGGGATTCGAGGGTGTTAC